>NC_056482.1:25222023-25250012 GCF_008729295.1 Plectropomus leopardus
GGATAAGCGGAAGAAAATGGAAAAAAAAAAAAAAGGTTATTATTAGTAGTATCATTATAATTATTATTATTGTCATTTTTATCATTGTTATTAATATCATAAATATTGTTGTTAAAGTTAGTAGTTTCATTATTATTATTTTTATTATTATTGTCATTCTTATTATTTTATCATTAATTACTATTGCTGCTGTTATTGTTATTATAATTATTATTTTCATTGTCACTGGTTATTATTGTTATTATTATCATTATTGTTATTATTGTTATTATTGTTATCCTGATTATGTCAGCGGCTCATCTTCAGAACCTTGCACATTAATCAAAAAAAACTTTGCGTTTGTTTTTTGTCACATAGTTTTTATTCAAAGTTTCCAGGTCGATTCATGTGTTTTGTTCCTGTCAGTAAACTTGGATAAGCTCCGCCCACTCCCCCTGAGGCCACACCCCGTTTTCTTGCACGTTGCTAGGTGATGACTTCCAGTCCCATGTCCTCACGGGGACGCTCCAGGTGGCGCCATAGTTCGCCGTCACGTAGTCGAGCGTTTCACATGGAACACGAACCTTTAGCTCCAGGAGCTCCGCCCAGCAGAGCGAGAACCGCGGGAACACGTACCTGAGGGAAAAAAACTTTATTTAAAACATTTTAACATTAACGAGGGAAGACATACCTGAGGAAAAAAAACTTTATTTAAAACATTTTAATATTAACAAGGAAAGATGTACCTGAGGAAAAACTTTATTTAAAGCATTTCAAAAGAAACAACGTTAGATGTACCTGACAAAAAAAACTTTAGTTACATACAACATGCTGCTCAGTTTTACTTTGAAAGGATAAACATTTTAAATAAAGTTTTCGTAGATATAAATAAAGGTTTTTACTTGAATTTCCTGCCACTCTTGGCCTGCGTCCCTCCGTTCCACACAATGTCTCCGTCCTCGTAGAAAAAGAAAATGTCCAGTTTGACGTCGTCTTTCAGGAAGGAAAGTTCCAGGCTGTCCTCCACCTACCCTTCAAAATAAAATGTACACCTTAGGTCAGATAGCAGGTGACGGGTCAGAAGTTTCAGTAGAAGAAGAAACAGTTTTAACCTTTCCAAACTTGTGTTTGAGTGTCATTCCGGCGTCTCTGAAGGCAGCGACAAGCTCCGGCTTGAAGTCTGTGATGAAAATCCCGATATCGACATCACGACTGTACGAGATCACGCTGCACTGCCGGAACCAGCCTGCAGGGAGCCAATCAGAGAGAGGTGAGGGCTTACCGTCAACTACATGCAAACTACAACTAAACTATAAACTACAAACAAACTACACACAAACTACAAACAAACTACACACAAACTACATGTTAATATGTTGTATAATTTCAGCATGTCATATGTTGTTAGCATGTTATGTGTAGTTAGCATGTTACCCAGGCAGGTGCCGCTGCTGAGCCAGAATGGGACGTCGAGGTCAGCGAGCGTTCGAGCGGCTAAATGAAGCAGTGACTTCACTTTCCTTCGAAAATCGACGGCCTCCGGAGACGTGTCGTCAGGATAGAGCTGCGTTCACACACAACGGACAGAGAGAGAGAGTAACGATTACACGGAGACGTCACAACAAACAGAAACATCACGTAAACAACACGTAAACAGACTGATTTGGCACGGAGGAAACAGTGTGATCGCCGCAGCAGATCTGAGTGTGAATGTCACGACCGAAAAGCAGCAGATCAGCTGCAGTTCAGCCGCTCACACTGTTTATTGATCTGTGTTTACTGATGACATCACTGATTCTGATCATTATGCTAACTGTTAACCCTTTCTGTACTGACTCACTGTCAGGCCTCATGTCAGTGTGTGTGTGTTTACACGCACACTAAACACACACACACACACACACCCTTCACAATAAAAGCCCTGTGTTTTATCTGACCTGCAGGAAGTTGCGGGCGTCACGGTAACGGCACTCAAGGAAGTGAGCGTGTCTCTGCTCGGACAGGAAGCGGGAAACATTTCGCGGGATTCGAACGTCGAGGCCATCGAGGACGGTGAGGATGAGCTCCGGCCTGCAGGGGGGCGACATCACCAAACACAGGATGACATCATCACACCTGAGGATGACCTCATCACTCCTGAGGATGACATCATCACCTCATCACTGTTGAGCGACATCAGGAGGTCTCACCTGTTGTACGCTCCAGCGTGGCGTCCAAAGTCGAACATTTTGAACGGTGCGAAGCTTCGGTCCATGTCAGATCTGAGACGCAATGGTCCGTGCCACAAATAGTTCCCACTGCGCTCGTACAGGAACACCACCTGGACAAAATATATTTATTGTCACCTTGACAAAATATATTCACTGACACCACCTTCTTACCGTGACCTGTGGCCCCACCCACCTGGATGATGTGTCCCTGGAGGCGTAGCAGGAAGTACAGGGGGACGTCCTGTCCTGATAGGGCGTCCAGGCTGGCCAATCGCGGGTCGTCTCCTCGCAGCTCCAGCAGCTCGAAGCCTTTCTGCTCAGCGGCGGACAGGAAGCCAGGCTGACGGACACAAACACAGACATATATTTATACTTTATTTTTTAAGATATTTTTTGGGGCATTTTTGCCTTCATTTGATAGGACAGCACAAGTGTGAAGGGGAGGGGGGGCAATCGCAATCACACACACATACACACACACACACACACACGGGGGCTGATTGGAGGACAGCAGGGGGCGCTGCTGTCCTGTTGTCCGTCTTTTCGTACAGTCTGCATCGTGAACTCGGCGCTCACCTCATACTTCCACAGACTAGCTTGCAGAGCGAAGGACGTGATTGGCCGGCCGGTGCACAGGAAGCTGCAGTGCGGCTCGTGCAGCAGCCGGTCGCGCTGCCTCAATGCATCGTGGGAGAGCAGCGTCAGAGCGGCGGTGTCGGTGAGGAACAGTGGCAGCCTGAAGCGACGAGCTAACATCAGAAACTGCTTCACCGTCTGCTGCAGGACCAAAACACAGAGGGTTACTATGGCAACGGCTGCCATAACAGGAAAGGAAGGAGTTCAGCATTTCAAGACTTCAAAATAAAAGCAGTTTTCTTGTTATTTTACAAATAAAATGACTGCCGACAGGACAGCTAACAACGATGCTAACAGTGACATTAACAGGCTATCAGCAATGCTAACAGCGATGCTAACACTAATGCTAACAGTGAAGCTAACGGCAGTACTGTTTAAGTTGGCGCTGACTCACCCATTGCAGGTCACTGGTGGTCAGGTGACCTGTTCGACTCAGGATTTGTGGGCCAGGCTGCAGAAGAAAGGCACGATGGGAAATATTTTTCAAATAAAATCATCAACTAACACTTTGTGACGTCACTGTTGCCGTGTCCTGAGTGGTTGATGGTTAGACACTATTGTTTCATTTTTAGTATATTAGCTCTCCGCTCTCATGTTTACGTCGTTTTGTATACCTTCTCAAACAGTAACGAGCCTCCTGCTGTTGCATCATTTATTTCATTTGTCAGGATGCCGAGACTCGACCCCGACCAGCCCGACCCACCCAAACCCTCAGACCACCACCAGGTGGGCCTTCAGTACAAGAGCTGGAGCCAGCCCCGAAACCTAGTGTTGGCCCCAAGACCAGAGCCGGCCCTGAGCATAGATCCGGCCCCGAACATAGAGCCGGCCCTGAGCATAGAGCCGGCCCTGAGCATAGAGCCGACCCTGAGCATAGAGCCAGCCCTGAGCATTGAGCCAGCCCTGAAAAAGAGCCGGTCTAGAACATAGAGCCAGTCCTGAGCATAGAGCCGGCCCTGAGCATAGATCCAGCCCTGAGCATTGAGCCAGCCCTGAAAAAGAGCCGGCCCAGAGCATTGAGCTGGCCTGGAGCAAAGATCCCAGCCCAAATGTGACTTGATGTTTATTTTCTGACTGAATAAAAACAAAACAGATGAAAAACTCAGAGGAGGAAACTGGTGTCGCTTCTGTCACATGACAGTTTACTGCAGTTGTCTGTTTCCTGTTTGTGTTAATTATTTATGTTTGTTGGTTTTTTATTGTTTGCTCAGTTATTGTCCTCTCAGTGTTTTATAGCATTTATCTGTTGTAAAACTACTACTACTACTACTAATACTACTACTAATAATAAGTACAGGTGAACAGAGTCTGTTTTCTGTTCTTTTTTACATTAATAAAATAATAAAATATTGCTAATAAAGTTGTGTGTGTGGCGTTCACCTTGCTGACGTATTTCCGGTAGTAGTAGAGCTGGAACAACAGGAAGACGGAGCTGCTGACGATCAGCAGCGATAAAACGGCCGTCCGGTTCACGCGAGGCATCCGGTCACTGTGCGCAGTAACTGGGTGCTCATGACATCACCACCGGAGCTCTCTGTCCGGGACTCCCGGCGCCAAAAACACGAGACGGCGCGAAAAACACCGAGCTGTCCGAAACAGCTGCGGGAACCGCCGCCATCTTCAAAACCTCCGCTTCCTGCGGAGACCTTCAAAGTAAAAGCTTGTGGAAGACAGTTCAGTGGAAGGACCCTTCACAATAAAGGTCTACATCAGCGCCATCAATGATATATAAATAAATTAATCATGATTATATTAACATTTATATCAATATTAATATAATCAACAATCAATTATGCTATATTTTAATAGAAGTATAATCAATAGAAACAAATCATGCATGTAGATATAATCAATCAATCAATAATATTAAATCATTAATATAAATATTATTAATGAATTATTAATGCCACATTGTTAATATAAATACTACTAATTTATCAATAAACCGAAATTTTGAATATATATACGACTAACTAATCAAAAATATTGTCATTAATATTTATTAGCTATATAAAATAGCAAATTAATTAAATAATTATTATTATGTTAATGATATTAACAAATTATTCTTAAACTATTAAATTAATATTAATTAGATAATGTTTTAAATGAATAATATTAATTAACTAATTATTATTCACAATAGCAATAACGTCTACATAAAGTACATATGTAAATAAATAAAATTTAAAGTACCTCTTACAGTATCAGTACTTCACTGAGTACTTCAGAGAGAACCTTTTACAGTATTTCAGAGAGTACTTCGTTCAGCCAAATCAGAGACCACAGGATAAACACACAGCCAATAAGAAAGAATAAGTGTTATTGTAGTTTTCTGAAGGTCTGAAGTTCAGTCTCTGTCTCTGTCTCTGTTTCTGTCTGTCTCTGTCTCTGTCTCTGTCTCTGTTTCTGTCTTTGTTTCTGTCTCTGTCTCTGTTTCTGTCTGTCTCTGTTCTGTTTCTGTCTCTGTTTCTGTCTGTCTCTGTCTCTGTCTCTGTTCTGTCTGTTTCTGTCTCTGTTCTGTCTGTCTCTGTCTCTGTCTCTGTTTCTGTCTGTCTCTGTTTCTGTCTCTGTCTCTGTTTCTGTCTGTGTTTCTGTCTCTGTTTCTGTCTGTGTTTCTGTCTGTGCTTCTGTCTCTGTCTGTGTTTCTGTTTCTGTCTGTCTCTGTCTCTGTCTCTGTTTCTGTCTCTGTTTCTGTCTGTGTTTCTGTCTGTGCTCTGTCTCCTGTCTGGTGTTTCTGTTTCTGTCTGTCTCTGTCTCTGTTTCTGTCTCTGTTTCTGTCTCTGTCTGTGTTTCTGTTTCTCTCTGTCTCTGTCTCTGTTTCTGTCTGTCTCTGTCTCTGTTTCTGTCTGTGTTTCTGTCTGTCTCTGTCTCTGTTTCTGTCTCTGTTTCTGTCTGTGTTTCTGTCTGGCATCTAAAAAGTTTCTGTGTGTCTCTGTCTCTGTTTCTGTCTGTCTGTCTGTTTCTGTCTGTCTCTGTCTGTGTTTCTGTCTGTCTCTGTCTGTGTTTCTGTCTGTGTTTCAGTCTCTGTCTGTGTTTCTCTGTTTCTGTTTTGTTTTTTTGCTTTGTTGTTTTGTTTGTTGTTTCTGTGATGTATATAGAGAGCCTTCCAGGTGTTTGCGGTATCTGAATATTCCTGACGGTGTTTTTGTTTGTTTGTTTTGCTCTCAGGTATCACCTGGCAACAGGAAGTGGTGATAACACCTGTAAGGTTTGGGAGCTGAGAACAGAAAGTGAACACAGACCAGAACCTGCTGTCTGCGGTCCGTTTACCACAAACAAACGCACCCTCACTTTTTTATTCAACGTAAACAAACGCTGCTTTTTTATTCTAAATAATTAAATTAAATTTGTCCGGATTGTGTTTTAGACTTTTAAGATTTTTATTATTAGTATCATTATTTTTAATATTACTGTTTATGGACTATTTTCTTTTCAGGATAAATTTTTCTTTTTTGTTTTTTTTCATGCAAATTATTGTTATTTATGGCCAATTTTATTTTTTACAATAAATTTTTCTTTTTTTTTGTTTTAACTTTGTGTAATTTTTTTATTTTACTGCTTTTTTTAATTCAGTGTGTCTCTGATGTCACTTCCTGTTTGTTGGCGTGTAGCCACAGAAGGTCACTTCCTGTTGACCGGAGCGTATGACAACACGGCGAAGGTCTGGAGTCACCCGGGCTGGACCCCGCTGAAGACGCTGGCGGGGACACGAGGGGAAGGTACCACACGCTGCGCTCTGATTGGTGGTTGAGGAGCTGCTGCTGATTGGTGGGTACGTTAACGTGTCACACCTGTTTGTTTTTTCCAGGTGATGGGCGTCGACGTGTCGCCTGACGGGAAGCTGATCGCCACCAGCTCCTACGACCGAACCTTCAAACTGTGGCTGTCAGAGTGATGCGTTGATGATGTCATGACAGCAGAAATGTGATTTTTTTTTAATGATGAAAAGAGTTTTTTGTGAAATAAAAGTGACAGTTGAGCCCAGAGTGTTTGAGTCTCTGTGGACGAAACACTTTAAACGCGTCACGCCGTCATTAATGATCGCCAAACAGACCATCAAAACCATGACGCCCGACACGTCTTAGCTCCCGCCACACAGGTATCACACCTGTCACATGACTTCTGACTGATTCATCGACTGATTGATTCATTTGGAAAACATGTCACCATGAACACGACACACTGTGTACATGTTACTACACACTGCAATAAACACTGTATGTGTTTTAATACACACGATACACCACATATCCAGCCTGAACATTTTACACATTTATTATGTTTTTAGACATAGTCCTACTTTTTACATTTGTAAAACAACACACTGTGATGTTTTTTCTGATATTTGAGCCACATTCTGAGATATGTGACCCCAGCGTGACCCCGGCGTGACCTCGGTGTGACCCTGGCGTGACCTCGGCATGACTCCGTCATAACTCGGGTGTAAGCGAATGACACGCTTCGCTTACTTTGATGATTGCTCCCTGTCTCGAGTTCCTCACAGAATCCCGTTCGTCTTTTGAAAGTCTTTATTTCCTCCACTGAGCACAAAACGTGAACGTGCTGCATCGGCCATCAAACACTCAGCTGATCGCGAACAATGTTAACGCCACAGCAGCCAAAAACCTTTGACCCTCCGGGTCAAAAAAGACGAAGTCAACAGGAACTTTCCTGCCTTTATCCCTGAACCTGCTGTCACAGTGACACCCAGTGTTCAAACAGAGAGAATTACACATCAACCCCTTAGTTAGTATTTTAGCACATATCCGCCCCCCCATACCACACTAAAAACATTTTTACCATATTTTGGATGACAAACTATACTATCATGTTTTGGTATGAGCAACATACTATACTGTGTTATTTATTAAATTTACCAAATTTTATATTATTATTTATTTTGGTTTATTTCTTTAAAAAATTACAAATAACAGACCCGCCCTCTGTTCTTTGCTGCCTGTCTCGGGGGAGTGCCTGTTTTTTTTTTTTTAGGTGCAGCCTGAATGAAGAGTGCTCATTGATGGGTTGTTTTTTTTGTCGTTTTGGGGAGATTTGGCTTCATTAACACATGTGGGTGGAGCCGGCGTTCCTGCAGAGGCGAGTGGTGGCTGAAGTTGTCATAAAACTGTGCGCCGTTGTCTGTGTCTCCTCGGAGCAGGGCGGAGAAATGCAGGGCGCAACACTCTCACACTGAGGTGACGTGAAACGAGCGCTCCTGACTGTGTTATATTAACAGTCTCTAGTTGTGTTTTTGTTTACGCCGCGTGCCGTTTGGGATGTGGCGTTTGGCGTGTAGAGTTTGGTGGCGGGCAGGGCTCAACGCAGACAGCTGAGAGAGATGCAAGGAAGAGGAGATGCAAATGTAAAAATTTAACAATTTTAACTGAAAACTTGTGAAAAAAAACTCTGCAGACGTCGCCATCATCGGCATTTTTATATAATACAAAAATGTGTTAGAGCAGCGCGCTCTTGGCGTACGACAGCAGACACAGTGATTGGTCAAATGATGCTCGTAGCTCCGCCCACCCCGCCTCCAGCCGTGAGGAGAGGCAGAGCAACGCTGCCATGGCAACCGAGTCCTGCGACAACAAGCGGAGATGGAGCTGAAAAACAAAAACAACAACTGATGACACAGGAAACGGAGGGACAATTTTTTCACAATAAAAGATGACTGAAGAAGTCACCGAGCTAAGACTGCTGCGCTCTGATTGGCTGACCTTCAGGAAAAGCGCCAGGTAAGCATGAGCCAGGTCAAAGTCCCGCCCACTGGCCAACATGCTGTCAATCATGTGAATGAAGGCTAACAGAAGGCTGCTGGCCCCGCCCCCCTCTGATGACAAACAGGTGAGCTCCACAGAGAGCGCCGCCGGCCCACAATCCTTCAGGAGGCGCAGCGGGCGATCGACTGCAAGGAGAGAAAAATTAAACTCTTCTGGGTTATCAAAACATTTCACATAAGAACAATGTCTCTGTGTGCACGGCGTCTGTGTCTGAACGGTGTCTCTGTGTGAACGGTGTCTCTGTCTGAACGGTGTCTCTGTGTGAACGGTGTCTGTGTGAACGGTGTCTGTGTGGATGGTCTCTGTGTGAACGGTGTCTCTGTGTGAACGGTGTTTCTGTCTGAACGGTGTTTCTGTCTGAACGGTGTCTCTGCGTGAACGGTGTCTGTGTGGATGGTCTCTGTGTGAACTGTGTCTCTGTGTGAACAGTGTCTCTGTGTGAACGGTGTTTCTGTCTGAAAGGTGTCTCTGTGTGAACGGTGTCTCTGTGTGCACAGTGTCTCTGTGTGAACGGTGTTTCTGTCTGAATGGCGTCTCTGTGTGAACGGTGTCTCTGCGTGAACGGTGTCTCTGCGTGAACGGTGTCTCTGTGTGAACGGTGTCTCTGTGTGAACGGTGTCTCCGTGGAGGTGTGACTCACATGATCCGGACTGCAGAGCTGACTCCAGAGCGGAGCTGAACTCTGACCTCTGAGTCAACGAACCCCACGTCAAAACCTTCGACTAAAACAACAACATTGTTGTTATTAGAATTATTTTTGTTGTTGTTGTTTATATTTTCTGTGACGTCTCTGCAGATCTGAGGTCAGAGGTTAAGTCCAGGAAATGACCTCACGGTGACCTCAGACCTCAGCTAGAGGAAACAGGATTTTAGGATTAAAAACAGTCGTACCTGTGTTTCCTGTTGGGTTGCCGTTGGTGACGAGAATCGAGGTGTGAGACCAGGAACTGTTGGCAGGAAGAACGGAGCAGCAGCCGGAGCAGCAGGGGGCGCCACGGGCTTATTCCTCCTCTACAAACGACACACACACACACACACACACACACACACACACCTGATTCAACTCTGCTGTTAATTTAATTATATACATTTTATTATTAATATACACATTTATACATTATAGTGTTTAAATATCAATCTTATGACTTATTTCTATCATTTAAATAACTTGTAGTGTTTTTACATAAATTATATTGTTTTAAGATCATTTTATCAATTACATTGTTTATATATAAACAATATACATGATATTGTTTATGTTAAATACCTCAAAGAAATGTTATAGTTAATTTAAAAATGAGATTATTTTTAAATGAATTAAATCATATTCAACAGTTGCATATATGTCAGTGCTATAGGAGAATATCGTGACGTCTCACCTTGATGACGTCCAGGTGCAGCAGACTTTTCCATCGAGACCCAGGCAGCAGAGACAGAGTCACAAGCTCCGCCCCCAGCTGCTCAGCTGATTCGTAATCATCATCAGCCTCCCCTGAGGTCACTTCCTGTCCCGGCTCCTCCACCGTGACCCCCTGGCAGCGTCTCCTCGACTGGTTGGTGGTCGGCCGGGAGGGGGCGGAGCCCCACAGGCCCGCAGAGACTCTTATTGGTCCTGGGGAGGAGAGCTGTACTGTGATTGGCTGCTAGAGGGATCAGCTGACCACATGTTTACAAACATACACAAAAAAAAAAACTGAATGCTGCGTTGTGATTCGTCAGAAAGAATCCAGAGAGGTGATTGGTTCTGACCAGACACACAGTATATCATATACTGTTTATAGAACAGTATATAAATATTTAACTAATAATTAATGATTTTTTTTATGAATGATTTTCTTGCTCTCTGGTCAGTCTGGTGGACTGTTTCCTGGTTGCCATGGCGCCCGTGGGTGTGTCCCTGTCACCGACTGGAGACTTCCTGGCAACGGCTCATGTTGACAGTCTGGGTGTTTACCTCTGGTCAGAACCAATCACCTCTCTGGATTCTTTCTGACCAATCACAACGCAGCATTCAGTTTTTTTTTTGTGTATGTTTGTAAACATGTGGTCAGCTGATCCCTCTAGCAGCCAATCACAGTACAGCTCTCCTCCCCAGGACCAATAAGAGTCTCTGCGGGCCTGTGGGGCTCCGCCCCCTCCCGGCCGACCACCAACCAGTCGAGGAGACGCTGCCAGGGGTCACGGTGGAGGAGCCGGGACAGGAAGTGACCTCAGGGGAGGCTGATGATGATTACGAATCAGCTGAGCAGCTGGGGGCGGAGCTTGTGACTCTGTCTCTGCTGCCTGGGTCTCGATGGAAAAGTCTGCTGCACCTGGACGTCATCAAGGTGAGACGTCACGATATTCTCCTATAGCACTGACATATATGCAACTGTTGAATATGATTTAATTCATTTAAAAATAATCTCATTTTTAAATTAACTATAACATTTCTTTGAGGTATTTAACATAAACAATATCATGTATATTGTTTATATATAAACAATGTAATTGATAAAATGATCTTAAAAACAATATAATTTATGTAAAAACACTACAAGTTATTAAATGATAGAAATAAGTCATAAGATTGATATTTAAACACTATAATGTATAAATGTGTATATTAATAATAAAATGTATCTAATTAAATTAACAGCAGAGTTGAATCAGGTGTGTGTGTGTGTGTGTGTGTGTGTGTGTGTGTCGTTTGTAGAGGAGGAATAAGCCCGTGGCGCCCCCTGCTGCTCCGGCTGCTGCTCTCCGTTCTTCCTGCCAACAGTTCCTGGTCTCACACCTCGATTCTCGTCACCAACGGCAACCCAACAGGAAACACAGGTACGACTGTTTTTAATCCTAAAATCCTGTTTCCTCTAGCTGAGGTCTGAGGTCACCGTGAGGTCATTTCCTGGACTTAACCTCTGACCTCAGATCTGCAGAGACGTCACAGAAAATATAAACAACAACAACAACAAAAATAATTCTAATAACAACAATGTTGTTGTTTTAGTCGAAGGTTTTGACGTGGGGTTCGTTGACTCAGAGGTCAGAGTTCAGCTCCGCTCTGGAGTCAGCTCTGCAGTCCGGATCATGTGTGAGTCACACCTCCACGGAGACACCGTTCACACAGAGACACCGTTCACACAGAGACACCGTTCACGCAGAGACACACGTTCACAGAGACAGAGACACCGTTCACACAGAGACGCCATTCAGACAGAAACACCGTTCACACAGAGACACTGTGCACACAGAGACACCGTTCACACAGAGACACCTTTCAGACAGAAACACCGTTCACACAGAGACACCGTTCACACAGAGACACAGTTCACACAGAGACCATCCACACAGACACCGTTCACGCAGAGACACCGTTCAGACAGAAAACACCGTTCAGACAGAAACACCGTTCACACAGAGACACCGTTCACACAGAGACCCATCCACAGACACCATTCACACAGACACATTCACACAGAGACACCGTTCAGACAGAGACACCGTTCACACAGAGACACCGTTCAGACACAGACGCCGTGCACACAGAGACATTGTTCTTATGTGAAATGTTTTGATAACCCAGAAGAGTTTAATTTTTCTCTCCTTGCAGTCGATCGCCCACTGCGCCTCCTGAAGGATTGTGGGCCGGCGGCGCTCTCTGTGGAGCTCACCTGTTTGTCATCAGAGGGGGGCGGGGCCAGCAGCCTTCTGTTAGCCTTCATTCACATGATTGACAGCATGTTGGCCAGTGGGCGGGACTTTGACCTGGCTCATGCTTACCTGGCGCTTTTCCTGAAGGTCAGCCAATCAGAGCGCAGCAGTCTTAGCTCGGTGACTTCTTCAGTCTTTTATTGTGAAAAATTGTCCCTCCGTTTCCTGTGTCATCAGTTGTTGTTTTTGTTTTTCAGCTCCATCTCCGCTTGTTGTCGCAGGACTCGGTTGCCATGGCAGCGTTGCTCTGCCTCTCCTCACGGCTGGAGGCGGGTTGGGCGGAGCTACGAGCATCATTTGACCAATCACTGTGTCTGCTGTCGTACGCCAAGAGCGCGCTGCTCTAACACATTTTTGTATTATATTAAAAGATGCCGATGATGGCGACGTCTGCAGAGTTTTTTTTCACAAGTTTTCAGTTAAAATTGTTAAATTTTTACATTTGCATCCTCTTCCTTGCATCTCTCAGCTGTCTGCGTTGAGCCCCGCCCGCCACCAAACTCTACACGCCAAACGCCACATCCCAAACGGCACGCGGCGTAAACAAAAACACAACTAGAGACTGTTAATATAACACAGTCAGGAGCGCTCGTTTCACGTCACCTCAGTGTGAGAGTGTTGCGCCCTGCATTTCTCCGCCCTGCTCCGAGGAGACACAGACAACGGCGCACAGTTTATGACAACTTCAGCCACCACTCGCCTCTGCAGGAACGCGCGGCTCCACCCACATGTGTTAATGAAGCCAAATCTCCCCAAAACGACAAAAAAACAACAACCCATCAATGAGCACTCTTCATTCAGGCTGCACCTAAAAAAAAAACAGGCACTCCCCCGAGACAGGCAGCAAAGAACAGAGGGCGGGTCTGTCATTTGTAATTTTTTAAAGAAATAAACCAAAATAAATAATAATAAAAATTTGGTAAATTTAATAAATAACACAGTATAGTATGTTGCTCATACCAAAACATGATAGTATAGTTTGTCATCCAAAATATGGTAAAAATGTTTTAGTGTGGTATGGGGGGGGGATATGTGCTAAAATACTAACTAAGGGGTTGATGTGTAATTCTCTGTTTGAACACTGGGTGTCACTGTGACAGCAGGTTCAGGGATAAAGGCAGGAAAGTTCCTGTTGACTTCGTCTTTTTTGACCCCGGAGGGTCAAAGGGTTTTTGGCTGCTGTGGCGTTAACATTGTTCGCGATCAGCTGAGTGTTTGATGGCCGATGCAGCACGTTCACGTTTGTGCTCAGTGGAGGAAATAAAGACTTTCAAAAGACGAACGGGATTCTGTGAGGAACTCGAGACAGGGAGCAATCATCAAAGTAAGCGAAGCGTGTCATTCGCTTACACCCGAGTTATGACGGAGTCATGCCGAGGTCACGCCAGGGTCACACCGAGGTCACGCCGGGGTCACGCTGGGGTCACATATCTCAGAATGTGGCTCAAATATCAGAAAAACATCACAGTGTGTTGTTTACAAATGTAAAAAGTAGGACTATGTCTAAAACATAATAAATGTGTAAAATGTTCAGGCTGGATATGTGGTGTATCGTGTGTATTAAAACACATACAGTGTTTATTGCAGTGTGTAGTAACATGTACACAGTGTGTCGTGTTCATGGTGACATGTTTTCCAAATGAATCAATCAGTCGATGAATCAGTCAGAAGTCATGTGACAGGTGTGATACCTGTGTGGGCGGGAGCTAAGACGTGTCGGGCGTTTGATGGTCTGTTGGCGATCATTAATGACGGCGTGACGCGTTTAAAGTGTTTCGTCCACAGAGACTCAAACACTCTGGGCTCAACTGTCACTTTTATTTCACAAAAAACTCTTTTCATCATTAAAAAAAAATCACATTTCTGCTGTCATGACATCATCAACGCATCACTCTGACAGCCACAGTTTGAAGGTTCGGTCGTAGGAGCTGGTGGCGATCAGCTTCCCGTCAGGCGACACGTCGACGCCCATCACCTGGAAAAACAAACAGGTGTGACACGTTAACGTACCCACCAATCAGCAGCAGCTCCTCAACCACCAATCAGAGCGCAGCGTGTGGTACCTTCCCCTCGTGTCCCGCCAGCGTCTTCAGCGGGGTCCAGCCCGGGTGACTCCAGACCTTCGCCGTGTTGTCATACGCTCCGGTCAACAGGAAGTGACCTTCTGTGGCTACACGCCAACAAACAGGAAGTGACATCAGAGACACACTGAATTAAAAATAAGCAGTAAAATAAAAAAATTACACAAAGTTAAAACAAAAAAAGAAAAATTTATTGTAAAAAAAATAAAAAATTGGCCATAAATAACAATAATTTGCATGAAAAAAACAAAAAAGAAAAATTTATCCTGAAAAGAAAATAGTCCATAAACAGTAATATTAAAAATAATGATACTAATAATAAATCAATCCGGACCGCAGACAGCAGGTTCTGGTGGGCGGGGACTGTGTACAGACACTTTCTGTTCCTCAGCTCCCAAACCTTACAGGTGTTATCACCACTTCCTGTTGCCAGGTGATACCTGAGAGCAAAACAAACAAACAAAAACACCGTCAGGAATATTCAGATACCGCAAACACCTGGAAGGCTCTCTATATACATCACAGAAACAACAAACAAAACAACAAAGCAAAAAACAAACAAAACAAAACAAACACAACAAACAGAAACAGAAACAGAAACACAGACAGAGACAGACAGAAACACAGACAGAGACACACAGACAGAGACAGACAGAAACAGAGACAGAGACAGACAGAAACAGAAGAAACACAGACAGAAACAGAGACAGAAACAGAGACAGAGACAGAACAGAAACAGAGACAGAAACAGAGACAGAGACAGACAGAAACAGAGACAGAGACAGAGAGAAACAGAAACACAGACAGAGACAGAAACAGAGACAGAAACAGAGACAGAGACAGACAGAAACAGAAACACAGACAGAGACAGAAGCACAGACAGAAACACAGACAGAAACAGAGACAGAAACAGAGACAGAGAGACAGAGACAGACAGAAACAGAAACACAGACAGAGACAGAGACAGACAGAAACAGAGACAGAAACAGAGACAGAAACACAGACAGAAACAGAGACAGAGACAGAAACAGAGACAGACAGAAACAGAGACAGAGACAGAGACAGACAGAAACAGAGACAGAGACAGAAACAGAGACAGAGACAGAGACAGACAGAAACAGAGACAGAAACAGAGACAGACAGACAGACAGAGACAGAGACAGAAACAAAGACAGAAACAGAGACAGAGACAGAGACAGAGACAGACAGAAAAACAGAGACAGAGACAGAGACTGAACTTCAGACCTTCAGAAAACTACAATAACACTTATTCTTTCTTATTGGCTGTGTGTTTATCCTGCTGGTCTCTGATTGGCTGAACGAAGTACTCTCTGAAATACTGTAAAAGGTTCTCTCTGAAGTACTCAGTGAAGTACTGATACTGTAAGAGAGGTACTTTAAATTATTTATTTACATATGTACTTTATGTAGACATTATTGCTATTGTGAATAATAATTAGTTAATTAATATTATTCATTTAAAACATTATCTAATTAATATTAATTTAATAGTTTAAGAATAATTTGTTAATATCATTAACATAATAATAATTATTTAATTAATTTGCTATTTTATATAGCTAATAAATATTAATGACAATATTTTTGATTATTAGTTAGTC
Source organism: Plectropomus leopardus (assembly GCF_008729295.1). Taxonomy (NCBI): domain Eukaryota; kingdom Metazoa; phylum Chordata; class Actinopteri; order Perciformes; family Serranidae; genus Plectropomus; species Plectropomus leopardus. The sequence goes on from NC_056482.1 coordinate 25,238,028, forward strand.
GTATATATATTCAAAATTTCGGTTTATTGATAAATTAGTAGTATTTATATTAACAATGTGGCATTAATGATTCATTAATAATATTTATATTAATGATTTAATATTATTGATTGATTGATTATATCTACATGCATGATTTGTTCTATTGATTATACTTCTATTAATAATATAGCATAATTGATTGTTGATTATATTAATATTGATATAAATGTTAATATAATCATGATTAATTTATTTATATATCATTGATGGCGCTGATGTAGACCTTTATTGTGAAGGGTCCTTCCACTGAACTGTCTTCCACAAGCTTTTACTTTGAAGGTCTCCGCAGGAAGCGGAGGTTTTGAAGATGGCGGCGGTTCCCGCAGCTGTTTCGGACAGCTCGGTGTTTTTTCGCGCCGTCTCGTGTTTTTGGCGCCGGGAGTCCCGGACAGAGAGCTCCGGTGGTGATGTCATGAGCACCCAGTTACTGCGCACAGTGACCGGATGCCTCGCGTGAACCGGACGGCCGTTTTATCGCTGCTCGTCAGCAGCTCCGTCTTCCTGTTGTTCCAGCTCTACTACTACCGGAAATACGTCAGCAAGGTGAACGCCACACACACAACTTTATTAGCAATATTTTATTATTTTATTAATGTAAAAAAGAACAGAAAACAGACTCTGTTCACCTGTACTTATTATTAGTAGTAGTATATATTAGTAGTAGTAGTAGTAGTAGTAGTTTACTTAGTATAATTATCATATAAATATAAAAGAAAGCAACTGTTAACAGACTCTGTTCACGGTACAGTTTTTGTTCGTACAATAATTCTTATTCTGATTATTACTATTACTATATTAATAAAAGGAAACAACAGACTCTTAACAGCGCAGTTCTGAAAAAGATAAATGCCAACAACAATAAAACAATAAAAAACCAACAAACATTAATTAACACAAACAGGAAACAGACAACTGCAGTAAACTGTCATGTGACAGAAGCGACACCAGTTTCCTCCTCTGAGTTTTTCATCTGTTTTGTTTTTATTCAGTCAGAAAATAAACATCAAGTCACATTTGGGCTGGGATCTTTGCTCCAGGCCAGCTCAATGCTCTGGGCCGGCTCTTTTTCAGGGCTGGCTCAATGCTCAGGGCTGGATCTATGCTCAGGGCCGGCTCTATGCTCAGGACTGCTCTATGTTCTAGACCGGCTCTTTTTCAGGGCTGGCTCAATGCTCAGGGCTGGCTCTATGCTCAGGGTCGGCTCTATGCTCAGGGCCGGCTCTATGCTCAGGGCCGGCTCTATGTTCGGGGCCGGATCTATGCTCAGGGCCGGCTCTGGTCTTGGGGCCAACACTAGGTTTCGGGGCTGGCTCCAGCTCTTGTACTGAAGGCCCACCTGGTGGTGGTCTGAGGGTTTGGGTGGGTCGGGCTGGTCGGGGTCGAGTCTCGGCATCCTGACAAATGAAATAAATGATGCAACAGCAGGAGGCTCGTTACTGTTTGAGAAGGTATACAAAACGACGTAAACATGAGAGCGGAGAGCTAATATACTAAAAATGAAACAATAGTGTCTAACCATCAACCACTCAGGACACGGCAACAGTGACGTCACAAAGTGTTAGTTGATGATTTTATTTGAAAAATATTTCCCATCGTGCCTTTCTTCTGCAGCCTGGCCCACAAATCCTGAGTCGAACAGGTCACCTGACCACCAGTGACCTGCAATGGGTGAGTCAGCGCCAACTTAAACAGTACTGCCGTTAGCTTCACTGTTAGCATTAGTGTTAGCATCGCTGTTAGCATTGCTGATAGCCTGTTAATGTCACTGTTAGCATCGTTGTTAGCTGTCCTGTCGGCAGTCATTTTATTTGTAAAATAACAAGAAAACTGCTTTTATTTTGAAGTCTTGAAATGCTGAACTCCTTCCTTTCCTGTTATGGCAGCCGTTGCCATAGTAACCCTCTGTGTTTTGGTCCTGCAGCAGACGGTGAAGCAGTTTCTGATGTTAGCTCGTCGCTTCAGGCTGCCACTGTTCCTCACCGACACCGCCGCTCTGACGCTGCTCTCCCACGATGCATTGAGGCAGCGCGACCGGCTGCTGCACGAGCCGCACTGCAGCTTCCTGTGCACCGGCCGGCCAATCACGTCCTTCGCTCTGCAAGCTAGTCTGTGGAAGTATGAGGTGAGCGCGAGTTCACGATGCAGACTGTACGAAAAGACGGACAACAGGACAGCAGCGCTGCTGCTGTCCTCCAATCAGCCCCCGTGTGTGTGTGTGTGTGTGTATGTGTGTGTGATTGCGATTGCCCCCCCTCCCCTTCACACTTGTGCTGTCCTATCAAATGAAGGCAAAAATGCCCCAAAAAATATCTTAAAAAATAAAGTATAAATATATGTCTGTGTTTGTGTCCGTCAGCCTGGCTTCCTGTCCGCCGCTGAGCAGAAAGGCTTCGAGCTGCTGGAGCTGCGAGGAGACGACCCGCGATTGGCCAGCCTGGACGCCCTATCAGGACAGGACGTCCCCCTGTACTTCCTGCTACGCCTCCAGGGACACATCATCCAGGTGGGTGGGGCCACAGGTCACGGTAAGAAGGTGGTGTCAGTGAATATATTTTGTCAAGGTGACAATAAATATATTTTGTCCAGGTGGTGTTCCTGTACGAGCGCAGTGGGAACTATTTGTGGCACGGACCATTGCGTCTCAGATCTGACATGGACCGAAGCTTCGCACCGTTCAAAATGTTCGACTTTGGACGCCACGCTGGAGCGTACAACAGGTGAGACCTCCTGATGTCGCTCAACAGTGATGAGTGATGAGGTGATGAGGTCATCCTCAGAAGTGAAGTGATGAGGTCATCCTCAGGTGTGATGATGTCATCCTCAGTGATTCATCCTCAGGTGATGATGTCATCCCGCCCCCTTGCAGGCCGGAGCTCATCCTCACCGTCCTCGATGGCCTCGACGTTCGAATCCCGCGAAATGTTTCCCGCTTCCTGTCCGAGCAGAGACACGCTCACTTCCTTGAGTGCCGTTACCGTGACGCCCGCAACTTCCTGCAGGTCAGATAAAACACAGGGCTTTTATTGTGAAGGGTGTGTGTGTGTGTGTGTGTTTAGTGTGCGTGTAAACACACACACACTGACATGAGGCCTGACAGTGAGTCAGTACAGAAAGGGTTAACAGTTAGCATAATGATCAGAATCAGTGATGTCATCAGTAAACACAGATCAATAAACAGTGTGAGCGGCTGAACTGCAGCTGATCTGCTGCTTTTTTCGGTCGTGACATTCACACTCAGATCTGCTGCGGCGATCACACTGTTTCCTCCGTGCCAAATCAGTCTGTTTACGTGTTGTTTACGTGATGTTTCTGTTTGTTGTGACGTCTCCGTGTAATCGTTACTCTCTCTCTCTGTCCGTTGTGTGTGAACGCAGCTCTATCCTGACGACACGTCTCCGGAGGCCGTCGATTTTCGAAGGAAAGTGAAGTCACTGCTTCATTTAGCCGCTCGAACGCTCGCTGACTCGACGTCCCATTCTGGCTCAGCAGCGGCACCTGCCTGGGTAACATGCTAACTACACATAACATGCTAACAACATATGACATGCTGAAATTATACAACATATTAACATGTAGTTTGTGTGTAGTTTGTTTGTAGTTTGTGTGTAGTTTGTTTGTAGTTTATAGTTTAGTTGTAGTTTGCATGTAGTTGACGGTAAGCCCTCACCTCTCTCTGATTGGCTCCCTGCAGGCTGGTTCCGGCAGTGCAGCGTGATCTCGTACAGTCGTGATGTCGATATCGGGATTTTCATCACAGACTTCAAGCCGGAGCTTGTCGCTGCCTTCAGAGACGCCGGAATGACACTCAAACACAAGTTTGGAAAGGTTAAAACTGTTTCTTCTTCTACTGAAACTTCTGACCCGTCACCTGCTATCTGACCTAAGGTGTAATTTTATTTTGAAGGGTAGGTGGAGGACAGCCTGGAACTTTCCTTCCTGAAAGACGACGTCAAACTGGACATTTTCTTTTTCTACGAGGACGGAGACATTGTGTGGAACGGAGGGACGCAGGCCAAGAGTGGCAGGAAATTCAAGTAAAAACCTTTATTTATATCTACGAAAACTTTATTTAAAATGTTTATCCTTTCAAAGTAAAACTGAGCAGCATGTTGTATGTAACTAAAGTTTTTTTTTTGTCAGGTACATCTAACGTTGTTTCTTTTGAAATGCTTTAAATAAAGTTTTTCCTCAGGTACATCTTTCCTTGTTAATATTAAAATGTTTTAAATAAAGTTTTTTTTCCTCAGGTATGTCTTCCCTCGTTAATGTTAAAATGTTTTAAATAAAGTTTTTTTCCCTCAGGTACGTGTTCCCGCCGTTCTCGCTCTGCTGGGCGGAGCTCCTGGAGCTAAAGGTTCGTGTTCCATGTGAAACGCTCGACTACGTGACGGCGAACTATGGCGCCACCTGGAGCGTCCCCGTGAGGACATGGGACTGGAAGTCATCACCTAGCAACGTGCAAGAAAACGGGGTGTGGCCTCAGGGGAGTGGGCGGAGCTTATCCAAGTTTACTGACAGGAACAAAACACATGAATCGACCTGGAAACTTTGAATAAAAACTATGTGACAAAAAACAAACGCAAAGTTTTTTTTGATTAATGTGCAAGGTTCTGAAGATGAGCCGCTGACATAATCAGGATAACAATAATAACAATAATAACAATAATGATAATAATAACAATAATAACCAGTGACAATGAAAATAATAATTATAATAACAATAACAGCAGCAATAGTAATTAATGATAAAATAATAAGAATGACAATAATAATAAAAATAATAATAATGAAACTACTAACTTTAACAACAATATTTATGATATTAATAACAATGATAAAAATGACAATAATAATAATTATAATGATACTACTAATAATAACATTAATAATAATTATAATCACTTCTGTCAACAACTGACGGTAAAACTAAAGAATTTAGAAACTTTTCTTAATGAAAGACAAACATGAAAGTTACACGAAGAAAAACCACAAACCAAAAGAAAAGAAGTAAAAAAATACTAACAAGGAGCAGATAAGCAGCTAACACTGACCACCATATATGTGTGTGTGTGTATAAATTAATTATGTACATATATACACATAGAGAGATTGATAGATACATAAAGAGTACCGATGGATATATAAATGACAACTAAAGATATATCAAAACAGTAATAGATATATATAAGAATGTTTGTTTTCTACAGACAGTGTTTATTGAGACAAAAAGTAGAAGTTGATGAATAAAGTTTATCATGTTTTGAACATGTCACCGTCCCGGCGTCAGCTGCAGGCACCATCGGCTGTTTGAATCTCTGTACTCTGAATTAAATAGTGCACTAAATAGGGAATAACAAACGAGATTTCGGACACCATGTTTCTCCCCCAAAATACACGGCTGCGTTGTGGTATACAGAAGTTGAATGTAGTGTACATCGTATGTACACGCAGATTTGCTGTGCGTTGTGGGTATTTTATAGTGCACTATATAGTGGATGAAATTAACCGCTGAGAATTCGAACACTACTACAAAATGGCGAACACACTATATAGTGCACTATATCCGTGACGGGTAGGTTTCGAACACAGCTCATGTGAACATTGTGTCGTTTGTCGTCACGGTTACAAGGAGCGGACCGTAACGTCACTTCGATAAATAAAACTCCTCGTAGTCCTGAACGGCGTTCCAACAGTCCCGCTCTCCCCTACTCTCACGCCGACTGAATGACGTCAACAGATCTGTTCACTTCCGGTCCGGCAGGTGGCGCCATGACCGCCGAAAAAACACCTGAAGAAGAAAAATTAGAAGCTGTCAGAGCGGAAGTCCACGTCAGTGCAGACAGTCCGTGTCCGGTACCGGAGCCTCCCTTGCCGTCAGCACCGGAGCCGTTCTCCCTTTTTCTTCTTCTTCTTCTTTGGTGTCGCACCTGGCGGATGGCGGACGAGGCCACGCGCAGTACCGTGTCGCAGATCCCGCTGCTGACGGTGCATGCGGGTCCCCGGGACCGCGCTGTGGGCCCCAGCGGCTGAAGGAGGAGTACCGCGCACTCATCCGGTTCGTGGAGCAGAACAAGGCGGCGGACAACGACTGGTTTCCGCCTCGAGAGCAACACGGAGGGCACGCGCTGGACCGGCACGTGCTGGTTCATCCACGAGCTGCTGCGCTACGAGTTCCGCGTGGAGTTTTTGACATCCCGGTGACGTACCCGGACACCGCGCCCGAGGTGGCGGTCCCGGAGCTGGACGGGAAGACCGCCAAGATGTACCGCGGCGGCCGCATCTGCCTCACCGAGCACTTCGCGCCGCTCTGGGCGCGCAACGCGCCGCGCTTCGGCCTCGCGCACCTCATGGCGCTCGGGCTCGCGCCCTGGCTGGCCGTGGAGGTCCCAGACCTGATCCAGAAGGGCCTCGTGGTCCACAGGGAGGGCCAGACAACGGCACCGGCACCGGAGTGACGTCACGGCACCGGCAGACACGCGGAGAACCCGGAACTGTAAATATGATCCTTTCACAATAAAAGAGTTAAAGATTTCAGTCTGAGAGTCTGATGGTGACGTCATGAACACATGATGAACACATGATGAACACATGATGAACACATGATGAACATATGATGACAACATGGTGAAAACATGAATGATGAAAATGAGGTCAGAGGTCACTGACCCTGAGATCTAACTGTATATATGGTCCTTTCACAATAAAAGTTCAGTCTGAGAGTCTGATGATGACGTCATGAGCACGTGATGAACATGTTGACAACATGAGTAGATGAAACATGCAAAGGTCAGAGGTCACTGACCCCAGAGCTCGAGGAAATATCCTTTCACAATAAAAGAGTTTAGTTAAGGACTAATTACAACAAACCAAATGTTTTGTGTGTGTGTGTGTGTGTGTGGGGGGGGGGGGGGGGATTTGAAGTTTATTTTGATAGTGATTTGAAGTTTATTTTATTATTTCAAATTTTGATAGAAAAATTTAATTTTTATTATTATTATTTGCTATTTTATTTGAAAAGCCTGAAAGCTTTTGGAGATTTTTTTTAAATTACAAAAATCAGGGTGGTCGCCTGGTGTCCGGGTTAGGGTTTTTTGAGGGGGTTAGGGCTCCAGTAGATGGCGGTAATTTACCGGGACGCTCTTTTTCCACCACAGAAGAAGAAGGAGCTCCAACAACAGTCGGTCGGCCATTTTCTTTCAGAGAGCCGCTGCGGCTGTTCTCTGTCTGTTGTTGTTTGTGTGTTTGTTTGGATCCAAATAAAAACAGGTTCATCTGTAGCGTCACCTTAGCGCGAGGCAGGAGCACGTCATAGTGTCTATGATGGCGGCCGACCGGCGCGAGGACAAAGGTAAGAGGCGCGAGCAGGCCGCTTGGTTAGCAGCAGCTAGCTGGTCGCGTTAGCATGTGTGCTGTCTTTGTTGTTCAGCTGTGGATCGATAATCGACAAATTATGAGCAATTTATCTATGTGTAATCAATCATCACATTAATAAGTGGATGATGACGAGTTCACGTGTTGAGTAAGGAGCAGCAGCGCGCGCGACCCGCGCATTTATTCATTAACCAGCGACAATTCGTCACTGCGGCTAACACGCTAAGCTAACTGATACTAGAACCAGACTCTACTGATCAATATACTGATACTAGAACCAGTCTCTACTGATCAATATACTGATACTAGAACCAGACTCTACTGATCAATATACTGATACTAGAACCAGACTCTACTGATCAATATACTGATACTAGAACCAGACTACTGATCAATATACTGATTCTAGAACCAGACTACTGATCAATATACTGATTCTAGAGTCAGACTCTACTGATCAGTATATTGATCAGTAGAGTCTGGTTCTGATACTAGAACCAGACTCTACTGATCAATATACTGATACTAGAACCAGACTCTAGATTAAACTTGTTAACTTGACATTTAAATATGTTAACAGTGTAAGTAAACTACAGTTTGTGTTGTTGATGTTGTTGTTAACAGTGTAAGTAAACTACAGTTTGTGTTGTTGATGTTGTTGTTAACAGTGTAAGTAAACTACAGTTTGTGTTGTTGATGTTGTTGTTAACAGTGTAAGTAAACTACAGTTTGTGTTGTTGATGTTGTTGTTAACAGTGTAAGTAAACTACAGTTTGTGTTGTTGTTGTTTCAGATGGAGAGTTGAATGTTCTGGAAGATATTCTGACTGAAGCTCCGGATCAGGATGACGAGCTCTACAACCCCGAGACTGAACGGGCCGTCAGCGACAAGAAAGGTACCTGTACTACGCTCACTATACTAGTACAGATACTGCTGACAATGGTACTATACTACTACTGATATTGCTGAGAATGGTACTATACTACTACTGATACTGCTGAGAATAGTACTATATTACTACTGATACTGCTGAGAATGGTACTATACTACCACTGATACTACTGAGAATAGTACTATATTACTACTGATACTGCTGAGAATAGTACTATACTACTACTGATACTGCTGAGAAGACTCACTCTACTTGTACTGATACCGCTGAGAATACTAACTATGATAACACCATATAAAGTTCTGAAAATACTACTACTACCGATAGGGACGATAGTATAGTACTTCTGGTAGTGAACATAGTACTGCTGTTAGTGATGATAGTATTACTGGTAGTACTGGTGGTCATAAAGCAGCAGTCGTGTGTATAATCTAAACCCTCTGTTTTGTCTGTCAGGAACGAAGAGGAAGAGCGAGCGCTCTGACAGCCAGGATCTGAAGAGGCTCCGCCCCTCCACAGGCCACGCCTCCTCCCGCTCCTCCTCCACCATTAAGAGAGCCCTGGGGCCCCCTCTCTCCTCCTCCTCTAAGAAGGTGGCTTCCAGCCCCCGCGGCCGCCATGCTGCCACTACCAGCTACCGCCACGAGTACTACGAGGAGCGAAAGGGGCGGCGAGGGGCCAGAGAGGCCACCAGGAGCCGTGGTGGAGACGATGTCCGTCGCAGGGACTCCCAGAGAGGACTGGACTGTCTGAGCCAGGTACTCTTACCCAACCAATCAGCTCTCAGCTCAGTCACAGACAGCCAATCAGCTCTCAGCCTGTTGCTCTCTCCTGTTTGTTCTCAGAAACTGCGGCGGGTAAGCCCCTCCCCCCATGAGGAGGACAACCAATCAGAGGAGGAGGCGGCAGCAGAGTATGGCTCCGAGCAGGGGTCGGGAAGCTCCTCCCCCGCTGCCTCCCACGTAGAGGAAGAGGAAGAGGAGGACCAGGAGGAGGAGGAGGAGGAGGAGGAAGAGGAGGGCATGGAGGAAGAGGAGGAGGAAGAGGAGGATGAGGAGGAGGGGGAGAAGGAGGAGGAGGAAGAGGAGGAGGAGTATGAGCGTCGTGGCGGTGAGGGAAACGACTACGACACCCGCAGCGAGGCCGGTGATTCGCGCTCTGCCTCCTCCGTCAGTTTCTCTGATGACGGCGAGTCGGTGCACTCAGGCTCCGCCTCCGAGGCCTCAGGTAACCATGGCGATGATGAAGACGCTGTGACCTCGTCCACACTGAAGCGTCGCCTTAAACAACCCATTAGTTTGATTTAACAAGCGGTCGGTGGTCTAAACCCGGTGAAGCTGCTCGCCGTTTCTCTTTAAAGGGACGGACGCATGGTCCTCACAGGGGTCACACCAGGTCAATGCTCTACTCATCAGGGGCCAAATGTGGCCCCCGTACAGTGGCGCCAAATATTCTCTAATTCCCATTAAAGGGATTGACCCAGTGAATTGTTTTTGACCTTTAGGTGTCCATAAGGGCCAGAGTGCATGAAACAGCATCTAAATAGACCCCCCCACCCCCGACAGAGGTCCTAGACACAACTCTAATGTCCAGAAATCCTAGAAATGTCCAAGAAACCAAGAAGTGTCCTAAAATCAAAGAAATGTCCTAAAATCCCAGAAATGTCCTTAAATTGTAAAAAAAAAAAAAAAAGTCCTAAAGTTCTTAAAACATCCTGAAAGCTTTTGTTTTTGTTTTGAAAGGGTTAGGACTGATGGGCCGAGCTCTGTGATTGACTGTGCTTTTGTTTTGAAAGGCTCAGAGAAGAAGCGGGAGAAGCTGTCGTCATCGGTTCGAGCCGTCCGTAAAGGCATGGAGAGTAAGTACGCGGTTCTCACTGTGTGTTTGTCACGTTTTCTGTCAAGTTGTCAGGTAACAGCCACTTCCTGTTTATAACAGCCACTTCCTGTGTGTCTCAGATCCGACTAGTAAGCTGCGCTACATCCTGCGAGACGCTCGCTTCTTCCTCATCAAGAGCAACAACCACGAGAACGTCTCTCTGGCCAAAGCTAAGGTACCACACTGTTGACTGAGCTGTGTACTTCCTGTTGACTGAGCTGTGTACTTCCTGTTGACTGTGAGCTGTGTTCTTCCTGTTGACTGTGAGCTGTGTACTTCCTGTTGACTGCGCGCTCTGTGGTGTTCAGGGCGTGTGGTCGACGCTGCCGGTGAACGAGAAGAAGCTGAACGCAGCGTTCCGCTCGGCTCGGAGCGTCATCCTGGTCTTCTCTGTGAGGGAGAGCGGAAAGTTCCAAGGTAACGTACTGGAAGATTTTCCACTTCCTCTGTCCGTCTGTCCTCGTGTGTTTTAAGCCTTCTGTCTCGTCTGCGGCGCCTCCAGGTTTCGCCCGTTTGGCATCAGAGTCTCATCATGGCGGATCTCCGATCCACTGGGTTCTTCCTGCCGGCATGAACGCCAAGATGCTGGGCGGAGTCTTCAAGATCGACTGGCTCTGCAGGTAAACACCTGGACCACAACGAAGAAGGAAACATTCATCTGCCCCGGGGCCTGATGGGATATGTAGCCCTCCAGAGGGTCCCTGTTCCTCCTCCTGCTCCTGGACATGGTCTTTGAACCAAAGACCAGTTTAGTAGCTGGACTGGAGTCCTGGTCCCTGGTTCCAGACCTGGTCTCTGGTGGTCCGTGGTGGTCCGCAGTGATCCAGGTCATGAGGGCTGCAGATCCGACTCTGGGTTCTGGTTTCCACGTTGTTGCGCTGGTCGCTGTGTGTGACTGGTTCCTGATTGGCTCCCGGTCAGGGATTAGACTCACACAGTGTGTCATGTTTTCTGTTTGGAGACGCGGCTTCACTCAGGTGTGTTTGTTTGCAGAAGGGACCTCCCCTTCACGAAGACGGCTCACCTGTCCAACCCCTGGAACGAACACAAGCCGGTGAAGATCGGTCGTGACGGACAGGTGAGCTGCTCCTGAGTTCAGGATGGTGTCTGCGTCACGCCAAGTCGTTAACGTTTTCTGTTTCTTTCAGGAGATCCAACCAGACATCGGTGCCCAGCTGTGTGCCTTGTTCCCATTGGACGAGAACGTGGACATACACCAGGTGGCTCGCCGCGTTCGTCACAAGCGCCGGACGCCGACGGAGCCGCGGCCTCGGGGCCGACCGCCACAGCGCGAACCGGGAAGGTTAGCCAATCACCAAGCTCCTCCTCCCGCTTCCTGTTCTTCTTCTGCTGCGACCACGGTGCCACCTGCTGCCAGACGAAGGAGACGGCCGCTGCCTTTAGCTGGTGGCTAGCTTTCCCGTGGCTAGCGTTGGTCATTGTTGTTTTTCCAGTCTGGAGTTTTCCACCGGAGACGGCGTGGTGTGCGGTGGGTTTGAAAAAATCAGGCAGGAAGTTAGAATCCTTGGGGGGGCGAGGAAACGGTTAACGTCTCAGAGATGAGCTCTCAGTTCAGGTTCAGTTAAATTTTAACTTCCTGTTTTCTAAAATCAGAGTTCAGCTGGAGGGCAGGCAGGCTTTTACTTTGAAAATCAACTCTTGGGTTGAAGAAAGTAAATTTTTCTAAATTTTGTTGTTGCTAAATTTCTCCTCTGAAGTTCTTTCTTTGCAGGAGTTTCATTCTTCGGAGGTTTAAAATGAAAAAGTTAGCTGGACTGTGGCTGGCCCTTTCAGAATAAAAG
>NC_056482.1:25250512-25285512 GCF_008729295.1 Plectropomus leopardus
CACACACACACACACACACACAGACACACACAGAGACACACACACACAGACACACACACACACACACACACAGACACACACACACAGACACACACACACACTGGTGATTTTTGAATGAAACACAGAAGCAGTGTGGTTGTAAAATTGAACTTGTCATTTTGTCCGTTCAGATCTTCATTCAGAGTCAAAAAGTCAGCGTTTGTGACGTCTCTCTGCTGGTCCAAAACTCAAATGTGTCCAAACTCTCATGAGACATGGATTTACATTTCACAGCTTTTTCAGCTGAGAAAAAGCAGAAAACAGTTTTTAAAAAATGAAAAAAATCACCAAAAATTCTTAAAGAAAATAAAGCCATAGTTTCTAAGAAATGAAAAAGCCGAAAATGTTTTAAGAAAAAAAATCATTAAAAAAATAAAAGAGAAAATATCCAACATTTTCTTAAGAACAAAATGCAGAATTGCAAAATTGTTTGTTTCTGGCAGAAGTATTTGTTCCACATGATGTGAAGTTTTGGATTTACAGTTTTACCGGCTGTGATAAATGATGTCGTTTCCCTCCCTGTTAAATAACGAACAGTCCCTTAGTGTCTCCCGCACATTTGAGACTCAGAAGTTGAATTTTAGGTAAAAACCGTCAGACTGACCTGGTTTGTCACGTGTCTCCTCTCGCGGTGGATCTTCAGGGAAACGGATCAGCAGCTTCCCGCCGCGGTGCTGCGTGCACGCGCACCGCCCAGTGATCCCAGTCACGACCAGTTCGACCACGATCCCCCCGGTAACCGGGACTCTCCCGCCCGGACTGCAGCCTCCAGCTGCGGCTGCAGGAGCGACGTCTGCAGCCTCCTGCAGGCGGATGATGAGGAGCGAGTCACCTCCTCCTGCTCCTGCTGCTCCTGCTGCTCCTCTAACTAAACGCGCTTTCTGAGCACGTTCACGCGCCGCGGTCAGCTGCACGCGCTGCTTGTCACCTTACGAGCGCACGAGACCCAGAGATTCCGGTGGGGAGCTGCTCACCTGTGCGACTGCCGGCGCGCGATGCTCTGCACGCAGAGGCGTGCGTGCGTGCGTGCGAGTGTGTGTGCGTGTGTGTGTGTGTGGACTGACGCTGCAGTTATTAATGTGACTGTGTTTCTGTGTCTCGGCTGCACGCTGTGGACAGACACGCTTCTTTGAGGACAATAACCTGCTGAGTCCACTTTAACCCCTCGCGGTCTGCTCAGCTGTGACATCACTGAAGTTTCAGGAAATTCATCTGATCTTTGAGATCATCTGATGTCTGTTTCCACTCAGCGGGGACAGAAGACACAACCACCACCAGTGTCCTGCTTATGTCACCATGACAACAGGCGCTGTCAGCTGCAACTGTGGGACAGATGGGACAGACTGGGACCAGGATCACGAGTCCAGTACAGACTGCACCGTCACCACCGTGAGGCGTCAAACACATTTAATGCACCAATAATTCACCGAGAAACAATCAGAAATGTTTGTGCCAAATTTGAAAAACATCCCTCAAGGTGTTCTGACGATATCGAGATATGAGACGAGAGTGGGCTCACAGTGACCTTTGACCACCAAACTGTAAACACTTCATCCTTGCTTTAAAGTGGGCATTTGTGCCAAATTTGTCAATATTACATCAATGTATTTTTGAGACAAACACAAGGTCACAGTGACCTTTGGCCACTGAGATGTCTCAAATTTCTTCATGTTCTTGAGTTCTTTGTTGAGTCCATTTGGATGTTTGTGCCAAACTTGAAGAAATTTCCTCAGGGCCTTCTTGAAGATAACACGTTAATAAAACAAACGTGAGGTCACAGTGACCTTGATTTTTTACTTTTAACCACTAAAATCTGATCACTTCATCATTCAGTCTAAGTCAACGTTTGTGCCAAATTTAAAGAAATTCCCTCAAAGTGTTTTAACGATATCACATTCAAGAGAATGAGACACACACACAAGGTCACAGTGACCTTTGACCACTGGAGTTTCTTCAGTTCTTTGTTGAGTCCAAGTGGATGTTTGTGCCAAATGTGAAGAAATTCCTTTGAGGCGTTCTTGTGATATCACATAACAGAAACGAGACGTCAGCTCATTTTGTCATCTGCTGAACTTTAATAGTTTTGTACGAAATCTAGCATACGTTTGTCCGTCCTGAAGAGGGATCCTCTGTGAGGGTCCGAGCACAGAGGGACGGTGCCTGCTGTAAAGTCCTCTGAGGCAAACTGTGATTTTGTGATAAATGTCCTCACAGCGGGATGGATGTCTCTGTTTTCTGTCTCGGCTGAAAGCTGCTCATTTCCCCGTTACCTGCTGAGCTGCAGAGGAGCTGCAGCCGGACGTCGATGTGACGCAGCTGTAATGTTTCAGAGGAAACTTCGGACTTTCTCTACGGTAACATTCACACGCGGGGCGGAGGGCCGCAGCAGAGAGCAGCGCGATTCACCCGTCACTCAGTTTGAGCTGAGAGCCGCCGGCCGTCAAGCAAACCTCCTCTGCTCCTCTCGTTCCGCTTCGAGGATTTCCTCAAAGTTTTAACTCTTCGTGGACGCAGAGCTCCTCCTGACGAGGCGAAGCTGCCGTTCCACTCCGACGCTCGCCGAGTCGTCCTCGCAGCTCGTCCTCAGAGTCCACTACGCGCTTTTAACTGGTTTCCACGTTTTTTCTCATCACATTAAGGAAAATTCTTCAGAGTGAACGCCTGCAGGCCGAGGAGACGAAACTCTGGACGGCGTCATGAGACGCAGCGGGACGCGGGACGACGTCATGAGACGCAGCGGGACGGCGTCATGAGACGCAGCGGGACGGCGTCATGAGACGCAGCGGGATGGCAGCAGGCTGAGACACTGCCGGTGACCACGGATTTAAAGAGCAAGAGGACATCTAGAAGGAGGTGGATCCAGCAAACGCCGGACTCTGTGGTCTTTCTTTAGTCTCGTAATTATTTTTGTGTCTCTGTTGTCTTTTTCTGTCTCTAAATTTTTAAGTCAAAAAATTGCCACAAATGTTTCCTTAAAAATTACATTTTTCTTTAATTGCCACAAAGCTTCCTGTAAAATAAATAAATAAATTGTTGGTGATTTCTTTTCCTCCTTGATGATTTAAAAAAAATTGATTTTTTAAAATCAATTATTAGTAATTTGGATTTTTTTATGTGATGTCCTTTTTCTTTCAATTTTGTGGGTGAATTTTGTTTTGCAGATTTTTCTTTTCTTTTAAAACTTATTTTTAAAAACATGTTTTCTTTGAAAACACACCCTCCAAACCGGCAGGTCCACCAAAAATAAAATAAAAAATAAAGGACAGTCCCTTAGGCCATTTGACATGTGAAACCTGTAAATACAACATCTCGCAGTACTACAGAGTATTTTAAACAACTTGTACTCAGAGAGACAGAAAACAGAGCAAGACTCACAGTAATCCGTCTCAGCGCGGTTTGACTCCAGTATGGTGATATGATGATGGACTCTGAGGAGGACACACGTGGAGACAACTGAGGACAGTTTACAGACAGCTGAGGACACTTTAGAGACAGCTGAGGACACTTTACAGACAGCTGAGGACACTTTAGAGACAGCTGAAGACACTTTAGAGACAGCTGAGGACACTTTACAGACAGCTGAGGACACTTTAGAGACAGCTGAGGACACTTTACAGACAGCTGAGGACACTTTAGAGACAGCTGAGGACACTTTACAGACAGCTGAGGAGAGTCTACAGGAAGCTGAGGACACTTTACAGATAGTTTTTCTCAATAATTTGGGTTTTTTGACTTGTAGAGTTTATATTTTTATGTTTTTAATTTTAACCCTTTTTTTCCATGATTTTTAAGCTGTTTTGGGTGTGACATCGTTGTTTGTTTGTTTGTTTTGTCAGATTTGTCTGGTAATAAATAAAATGAAGTAGGTGAGGAAGGTAATAAAAATGAAGTAAAAGATGTAAATACGGACGTCAGATTGTCCTCTGCGGTGTCTCATGACTGTGGCTGAAGAGCCTCCTGACACCCGGGGTGCTTTCTGAGACGGCGTTTCCACGGCAACCAAAAAAAGGACGGTGATGCTTGATTAGTCGCGTCGCCCTCCTCCTGTGTGTGTGTGTGTGTGTTATTCCAGCTGCAGCTTCATCAGGAGGAAGAGGAGGACAAACGACGCTGATGAACAATCATCATTAACCCTTTCATGGTCCGCTCAGTGAGCGCAGTGCACAGCACGCACACTCAGAGCCAAAAACGAGAATTTATCGCCTCGTGGATATTTTCTCGTTTGTGAGTTTCACGTCTGGAAGCACAAACGTTTTCCAGTCAGAAGATGTGCCCAAAAACATGCTGTATGAGGTCACTGTGACCTTTGACCGCCAGACTCTAATCAGCCCATTCATGAGTCCAGGTGGACGTTTGTGCCAAAAAAATCTATTTTCTTTACTATTTAACATTTCCAAACATTTAAAAGATGATACAGAAAAAAAAGTATAATTAGAAAAATGACTATAAAAATTACAAAAAATGAGCAAATAAATTAAAAAAATAAAAGGTTAAAGGTTATTGAAGGTTAAATACAAAGCTTTGATCACACATTTTTAAGACTTTTCTAAAACTTAAGGATTTTACTTTTTTTTGCTGATTTTCTGGAAATCTCTAAAAAACTGATTTTTAAAGAGAACAGGCATGTTTTCTTTAAAAATTAAAAAATTTTGAGGAAAAATTGTGAGGTTTTCTTCAAAAGCTGAAAAAATAAGTCTCCAGTGTTAACTTTAAAACTAACCTGAACTAACTTTAAAAAAATGACAAAAACTATTAAAAAACTTGCCAGAATCTTGTCTTTAAAAATGACCAAAAATCAACTATTTTTATAAAAAAACTTCAAAACTAGATTGTGAAATTCCATGACTTTTCCAGGTATTCCATGCCCGAAGGAACCCTGTAATTACATCAATAATAATAAATAATGATCCCGTCAAAGATTCGTGTCAGAGCCGCTGTGCTGCGGCGCCCCCTGCTGCTGCGCCTCTGCACCAGCACACGGCTTCAAACACTCGGGTCCAGGTCTTCTTCGTGCTCGTCTCTCACTTTCGCTTTTCCCAGCGTTTTCGGGCAGTTTTCTCGATTTTTATTACTTTTCTTTTTTTACTATTTTTTTTGTAATTTTCTTGCTTTTTCCCACTTCACTTTTGTTTCTTTTTTATGCTGATCTTCGGGTAATATTTTGTTTGATATCTTGTAAAAAATAACTGAGACATTTCTGATGTTTTGAGAGAAGCCCTGTCTGGGGTTCAAAGGGTTAAAAAGAGCTCAGGTGAACGCAGTACAGGTAGAGGTCTTTATTGAGTAAAGGAGCCGAATGTAACATCGTGCTGGAAATGTTGAACTGTTGTGTCCCGAAACACACGTGATCCCACTTCACCCGAAACACGGAAAACAAAGACTGATGAGGTCAGCAGGTCGTCAAGTACTGAGACAGACCCGGCCAATCAGACGCTGCCGCTTACCGCTGCAGGAGGAGGAGGGAGGGAGCGAGGAGGTCTGAGGGCCGCTCTGAGGGGGCGAGGAGGTCTGAGGAAGTCTGAGGAAGTCTGCGGAAGTCTAAGGAGGTCTGAGGGGGCAAGGAGGTCTGAGGAGGTCTAAGGAAGTCTGAGGAGGTCTAAGGAGGTCTAAGGAAGTCTGAGGAGGTCTGAGGAGGTCTAAGAGCCGCTTGGAGGCAGCGAGGAGTTAATGGGGGAGCTCGTGGGCGACCAGTTTGTAGTGGGAGCCACAGGAGGGGCAGCGCTGGGCCTCGCCCTCATGGAGCCAGAACCAGACCACCGCTGTGTTGTCCTCCTCACCTGCACACACACCACACCAGGAGAGAACAGGTGAGACCAGGAGAGAACAGGTGAGACCAGGTGAGACCAGGAGAGACCAGGAGAGAACAGGTGAGACCAGGAGAGAACAGGTGAGAACAGGTGAGACCAGGAGAGAACAGGTGAGACCAGGTGAGACCAGGAGAGAACAGGTGAGACCAGGAGAGACCAGGAGAGACAGAACAGTTTCTGTTCACTTTCATCGTTTTATTAAACTCAAACACACACGAGAAAAACGAAGTGATTCCTTTAAAACGGCGACGAAGCAAAGAGAGCACCTGTTTGCATCAGTCACTATTCTGTGCAGAAACTACGAGATTTTTGGGGCCAATATTTGGCATTTTGCCAAAAATCTGCTTGCTGATCAAATTAATTTGTTAAAAAGTCCAAATTAATTTCACGTTTTTGAATAAGGTTTATATGTAAGAATTTATATTTTTATTAAGATAAATATTTCATCTTGTGAGATAGAGATTATTGGTAATTAAATAATTAAAATAAGTGTAGAGAATTCATGACTGTATAATTTTACACTGATGTGGAAGCTAAATAACTGACTAATATTAAAGGACGGGACTAAATCAATTAGTACTTCATCGCCTGTCTTCTTCAGATATTTCTTTATATTTGTCTTTTTTTTATTTGTACATGTTTTTTTCATGTTCAGAATTAACTACTACTACTACAACTACTACTACTACAACTACTTTTTACTTTGTAAAACCTTGGAGATATTTAGATTTTTTCATTTTTATTTAAATGTAACTGTGAATTTTCTGTATTTGATGTTGAAAGTTTCAGTTTTTTAAAACTTTTGTTAAAGATCTTTTAACAAAGTTCTGTGTTGGAGTTTTTGTAAATGCACATCAAATATCAGTTATCGGTCTCGTTAATTACTAATAATCAGTAGCGACCCTGAAAGAAAACAATATCAGTCGACCCCGAGCGGAAACCTTAAAATAATATTTTATCTGGAGGGCTGAAACACTTTTACCCAAACTTTTCCAGGACCTTTCCAGGACTCTGATTCAAATTCAAAGACCAAACATTCTCTGAAACGACCATCGATGCTCGTCATCGGTTATAACGGCTTCGTAAAAACCAGAAGAGTCGATGACGCCGAGTCACTTACAGACGCATCCCACAATCCTCTTGTTGGTGATGGAGGGGACGAGGTGGGGGTCTGCCTTGGAGCCGGCGTACTCCTTCGGTCTCATCATGTTGTACGGATCCTGCAGGAGACCAGAGGACTCAGTCACCCAAAACCTCAGCACCCTCACACACACATCACCAGGACCTCTCCAGGACCTTTCCAGGACCTATCCAGGACTTTGAGTCAAATGTTACAGACCAAAAATTTTCTGAACGACCATCGATCCTCCTCATCACTATTTAACAGCTTTGTTTCGGGACCGTTTCTAATTAATGATAACAAACAGCAGAATGTGTTAAATAATTTTTAAAATTAAAAATTGCTGATTTTTTTCCCCTTGGAACAATTTTGATGATTTTTAAAGATAACATTATGACTTTTTTTTCATTTTGACATTTTTGGGCGAAAACATTTTAGAATTTTTTTCTTTGAAAGTTTTTGAAGAGAGCATGTCGTCCAAAGCTGAGGGTCAGGAAAGCACGTTTTCTTTAAAACTGAGAACAGAAACTATGGTTGGATTTCTGAATTTCCAACGGCCCGTGAACACACGCTGTGATATTACACGTGTGTAAAGCGTGTAGTTCTGGTCGCGTCACAGCGAGTTAAAAGCCGCCTCACCGATCCGTCCTTCATGGCCTTCATGATGACCTTCTCCAGTCCCGTGGCCTGCTCCTCGTCAGTGGGAATCCCTGAAGACAAAAAACACAGAAACACGTCTGAAAAAGGACAACAGGACAGAGTCCTCCCTGAGCGTCCCTCCTCCATCATTAAACTTTAGAAAACTCACCAATATTTCAGACTTATGATTAGGACCGATGATGGTTACAGAATAAACATAATCATATTAACGAATAACACTTTTTCATAGCTTGATTACGAAAAGCGGACTTTGAGTGTGACTGCAAAAAATAGAATGTATAAAAATCAATATTGCTGCTAATATTTTTCTTATATATTGTATATTCTTAATGTTCATATGCGGAAATAAAAAAATGACATTTCTCAGACAGCAATCATCATCAACAAAAGAAAAACCTCCTTGGCATGTATACTGAAAGATACATTTTTCATCTAAAAACATTGTGACATCATGACAAAAACCTGGCATTTAAAGGGTTAAAATAATGGATAATGGCAATAATGAATATTTGATATGTCTATTAATTTATATTATTATTATAACATTATTATATTAAACTGTTTCCAGCAGCGAGAGAGGCGGTTTGAGTCGGCTCGGCAGAAAATATTTGAGGTTTCAGGCGACAAAGAGACAAAGAGACGCTCTGAGTGAGTTATGAATGAGTGACAGGGCAATAGTCCACCTTCCACTCAGCGTTATCACAGAGCTGCTGCGCTCAGCGTTTCTCTTGTCAGGTTACAGGAAAATCTGTTTCCACGTTTAAATCTCTCCCATCAACCTGCTGCATCACGTACAACATAAACGCTCCACTTATATGAAAAATGAAAACGTCTGGACGCTGTTTAAATGTAAACAAAAACACAAGTTAATGATTTTCACCCTTTTAACCCCGATACTCAACTGACGACAGCAAACAGACGAGATGTTCTATGATATTTAAGGCAGTACTGCAACTGTGTATTTAACAGAGTATTAGGTCTGTCAGAGTGTTTTAATAGAGTATCACTGCAGTATTAGTACTACCAGAGTATTATTTGTTGTAAAATTACTGTCAGAGTATTTAATAAAGTATTTGTACTGTGGCAGAATTTTTAACAGAGTACTAGTAATGTCATAGTGTTAAACAGAGTGTTACTGCAGTATTAGTACTGTGACAGAGTATTACTGCAGCGTTAGTACTGTGGCAGAGTATTACTGCAGCGTTAGTGCTGTGACAGAGTATTACTGCAGTATTAGTACTGTGACAGAGAATCACTGCAGCGTTAGTACTGTGACAGAGTATTACTGCAGAGTTAGTACTGTGACAGAGTATTACTGCAGAGTTAGTACTGTGACAGAGAATCACTGCAGCGTTAGTACTGTGACAGAGTATTACTGCAGTATTAGTACTGTGTGTGACTGCAGGTGACTCCGGTCCGTCCTGAGAAGCTAACTGCGGCTAACGTGTGTTTTGGTCGCTGTCGGTGAAATAAATTTGGTATTTTGAATTAAAAACATATTTTGCTGCATTTAAACACAGACACAGATGACCTCGGGTGACCTGGAGCTGTTATTGATTACTGACTGATCGATTATTTTAAATTAAATGATAAAAATGACGTTTGACCTCTCGCGCTGCTAGCTAATGTGCTAATGCTAACCGGCTGGCTGGTCACTGCAGCGTTAGTACTGTGACAGAGTATTACTGCAGTATTAGTACTGTGACAGAGTATTACTGCAGTATTAGTACTGTGACAGAGTATTACTGCAGTGTTAGTGCTGTGACAGAGTATTACTGCAGCGTTAGTACTGTGACAGAGTATTACTGCAGTGTTAGTGCTGTGACAGAGTATTACTGCAGAGTTAGTGCTGTGACAGAGTATTACTGCAGCGTTAGTACTGTGGCAGAGTATTACTGCAGCGTTAGTGCTGTGACAGAGTATTACTGCAGTATTAGTACTGTGACAGAGAATCACTGCAGCGTTAGTACTGTGACAGAGTATTACTGCAGAGTTAGTACTGTGACAGAGTATTACTGCAGTATTAGTACTGTGACAGAGTATTACTGCAGCGTTAGTACTGTGACAGAGTATTACTGCAGAGTTAGTACTGTGACAGAGTATTACTGCAGAGTTAGTACTGTGACAGAGTATTACTGCAGAGTTAGTACTGTGACAGAGTATTACTGCAGAGTTAGTACTGTGACAGAGTATTACTGCAGAGTTAGTACTGTGACAGAGAATCACTGCAGCGTTAGTACTGTGACAGAGAATCACTGCAGCGTTAGTACTGTGACAGAGTATTACTGCAGTATTAGTACTGTGACAGAGTATTACTGCAGCGTTAGTACTGTGACAGAGTATTACTGCAGAGTTAGTACTGTGACAGAGTATTACTGCAGAGTTAGTACTGTGACAGAGTATTACAGAGTATTACTGCAGAGTTGACAGAGTATTACTGCAGATTAGTACTGTGACAGAGTATTACTGCAGAGTTAGTTACTGTGACAGAGTATTACTGCAGCGTTAGTGCTGTGACAGAGTATTACTGCAGTATTAGTACTGTGACAGAGAATCACTGCAGCGTTAGTACTGTGACAGAGTATTACTGCAGCGTTAGTACTGTGACAGAGTATTACTGCAGTGTTAGTGCTGTGACAGAGTATTACTGCAGAGTTAGTGCTGTGACAGAGTATTACTGCAGCGTTAGTACTGTGGCAGAGTATTACTGCAGCGTTAGTACTGTGACAGAGTATTACTGCAGAGTTAGTACTGTGACAGAGTATTACTGCAGAGTTAGTACTGTGAC
Organism: Plectropomus leopardus; assembly: GCF_008729295.1. Classification (NCBI taxonomy): domain Eukaryota; kingdom Metazoa; phylum Chordata; class Actinopteri; order Perciformes; family Serranidae; genus Plectropomus; species Plectropomus leopardus. The sequence continues at coordinate 25,260,927 of NC_056482.1, forward strand.
AGAGAGTATTACTGCAGAGTTAGTACTGTGACAGAGTATTACTGCAGAGTTAGTACTGTGACAGAGTATTACTGCAGAGTATTTAGTTAGTACTGTGACAGAGAATCACTGCAGCGTTAGTACTGTGACAGAGAATCACTGCAGCGTTAGTACTGTGACAGAGTATTACTGCAGTATTAGTACTGTGTGTGACTGCAGGTGACTCCGGTCCGTCCTGAGAAGCTAACTGCGGCTAACGTGTGTTTTGGTCGCTGTCGGTGAAATAAATTTGGTATTTTGAATTAAAAACATATTTTGCTGCATTTAAACACAGACACAGATGACCTCGGGTGACCTGGAGCTGTTATTGATTACTGACTGATCGATTATTTTAAATTAAATGATAAAAATGACGTTTGACCTCTCGCGCTGCTAGCTAATGTGCTAATGCTAACGGCTGGCTGGACCGGATGTCCTTCCGGTAAATTAACCCGTTATTGAAGCTCGTGTCGTCGGTCTGAGGCGGCTCACGGCTCGGCGTCGGTTCGGTGCTCACCTCCAGCCGCCATGCTGCGGGTCAGGGCGGGAACCGGGGCCGCGCGGCGGGTGAGAGCGGCGGGGGCGGCGGTGCGGAGCAGTAACCTTGCTGCGGCCATCTTTCCTCGCTTCTTCTTCTGCTGGCGGGGCGACGGGTTATGACGTCAAAGGAGCCACAGGCCGTCGCCTGCTTTTGACGTAAATTAAAGCGTGTTTGTGTGCGTGCACGCGCTCGTGTGTGTCTGTTTTTATGTATTTGTATTAAGTATAAATATACAGATAGATATGGACATATAAAAATGAGAAAGAGTCGTGACTCGGTTTCACATAAAACAAATAAAGAGTTAACACAATTAAAGTACATTTAATTACATTTTAAAAAACGAATAAATTAAGGAAAGAGTCATTACCCGGTTTTGAAGTAAAAAAATTTTAAAAAATAGCAAAAGACTCATCATACAGTTTTTAAGGTAAAATAAAAGAAAGAAAAGGGGAAAACAGGAAAGACAAAAGACACATTTGGTTTTGGCATAAAATAATAAAATATAATAAAATAAAACATTTAAATCATTTATATTTACATTTTTAAATTGTATTCAAACAATTTTGCACGTGTATTTTTACTTTTAAAACTTCAATACATTTCCCTATATGGTATCCACCATATGGTGTTTTCGGGCGTTTGCTTTACTTATTTATTTATTAATATAGTTTATTTTGCACAGTATTATCTTGCTATTTTGCTATCCCTTTGCTGCTGCAATGTTGGAAATTTCCCCACTGTAGGACTAATAAAGGATTATCTTATCTTATCTTATCTAGAAGTTTATTTTCGTAGCTCTGAAATGAATCATGGCAAAAAAAAACTGTGTGAGTTATCAACATGAATATTTTTAGATAAATCACTCACTCGCTCCAAAGAATTACAAAATAAGAAAAAAGGTACTGAAAAAGACAGTTACATACATAATCATGTACAAAAATAGTAAAAGAAGAGTAAAATAATACAACAACAACAATAATAATAATTGTAGCATAATAATAATAATTAACAATAATTAATAAACATTAATAATAATAATAAAAAACTGATAATAATGATGAAACTAAAACAACACTAATGTTACTATTACTAATAATAATGACAATAACCACAACAACAACAACAATAATAATAATAACAACAATCATTTTGATCTCACTCTTCTCTCAGAACCTATTTGAGCTTTTTTCGGCCCGTAACAAAGTGACCGTCTCTGCTTCTCATAACGAGCTGCGAGTTCATGAGACAGAACAGAGACGACTCAGACTCTGAGCGCAGGAGGAGCTGCATCACAGCTCTTTACCAACCACAACAGGTGATCCATTATCAGTGATGATGACGGACGTCTTCCAGTGAGTCTCCACCTCCTCCTGTCCACAGAGACACACGAAAGACACAACATGGGGAACAGAGCAGACACACCGAGGACACACACAGAGAAACAGACACAGAGAGACAGAGACACAGAGACACAGAGACACAGAGACAGAGACACAGAGACACAGAGACAGAGACACAGAGACGCAGAGAGAAAGACACAGAGACAGAGACACAGAGAGAGACAGAGAGACAGAGACGGAGACACAGAGAGACAGAGACACAGAGAGACAGAGACACAGAGAGAAAGACACAGAGACACAGAGACACAGAGACAGAGACACAGAGAGACAGAGACACAGAGAGACAGAGACACAGAGACAGAGACACAGAGAGACAGAGACACAGAAACAGAGACACAGAGAGATAGAGAGACAGAGAGACAGAGACGCAGAGAGAAAGACACAGAGACACAGAGACACAGAGACAGAGACACAGAGAGACAGACACAGAGAGACAGAGAGACAGAGAGACAGAGACACAGAGACAGAGACAGAGACAGAGACACAGAGAGACAGATAGACACAGAGAGACAGACACAGAGACACAGAGAGACAGAGACACAGAGACAGAGACAGAGACACAGAGAGACAGAGACACAGAGAGACAGAGACAGAGACAGAGACACAGAGAGACAGAGACAGAGACAGAGACAGAGACACAGAGAGACAGAGACACAGAGAGACAGAGACACAGAGAGACAGAGAGACAGAGATGGACAGACAGTCTACCTACCTCTACATGGACCACCTGCTGCTGCTGCTGCTGCTGCTGTACAGCTCAGGTGGGTCTCTGCTTTAACCCTTTGAAAGCTGCAGCGTCAGGCTGGACGATATAAAGACTTTAAATGGAGATATGAGACTTTAAGATATGGAATCGTGTTTTATTGTGATACGGAAAAAAAAAAAAGTGTGATGTGCTTTTCTCAGATTATCAGACACTTCCACAGTGTTTCCAGACGCTTGAATTACTAAATCTTTACATGTGTGAATTGGGAAATGGCTGAGTCAGTGTGCAGCAGAGCAGCAGTGTCTGTGATGATGTGTCTGTGATGATGTGTCTGTGATGTGTCTGTGATGATGTGTCTGTGATGTGTCTGTGTGATGATGATGTGTGTCTGTGATGATGTGTCTGTGATGTGTCTGTGATGTGTCTGTGATGATGTGTCTGTGATGTGTCTGTGATGATGATGTGTCTGTGATGTGTCTGTGATGATGTGTCTGTGATGATGTGTCTGTGATGATGTGTCTGTGATGATGTGTCTGTGATGATGTGTCTGTGATGATGTGTCTGTGATGATGTGTCTGTGATGATGTGTCTGTGATGTGTCTGTGATGATGTGTCTGTGATGATGTGTCTGTGATGATGTGTCTGTGATGTGTCTGTGATGATGTGTCTGTGATGTGTCTGTGATGATGTGTCTGTGATGTGTCTGTGATGTGTCTGTGATGATGTGTCTGTGATGTGTCTGTGATGATGTGTCTGTGATGTGTCTGTGATGTGTCTGTGATGATGTGTCTGTGATGTGTCTGTGATGATGTGTCTGTGATGTGTCTGTGATGATGTGTCTGTGATGTGTCTGTGATGTGTCTGTGATGATGTGTCTGTGATGATGTGTCTGTGATGTGTCTGTGATGATGTGTCTGTGATGATGTGTCTGTGATGTGTCTGTGATGATGTGTCTGTGATGTGTCTGTGATGTCTGTGTCTGTGATGTGTCTGTGATGTGTGTCTGTGATGTGTCTGTGATGTGTCTGTGATGTGTCTGATGTGTCTGTGATGATGTGTCTGTGATGTGTCTGTGATGATGTGTCTGTGATGTGATGTGTCTGTGATGTGTCTGTGATGTGTCTGTGATGTGTCTGTGATGATGTGTCTGTGATGATGTGTCTGTGATGTGTCTGTGATGTGTCTGTGATGATGTGTCTGTGATGTGTCTGTGATGATGTGTCTGTGATGATGTGTCTGTGATGATGTGTCTGTGATGTGTCTGTGATGATGTGTCTGTGATGTGTCTGTGATGTGTCTGTGATGATGTGTCTGTGATGTGTGTGTCTGTGATGATGTGTCTGTGATGATGTGTCTGTGATGTGTCTGTGATGTGTCTGTGATGATGTGTCTGTGTGTCTGTGATGATGTGTCTGTGTGATGTGTCTGTGATGATGTGTCTGTGATGTGTCTGTGATGTGTCTGTGATGATGTGTCTGTGATGATGTGTGTGTGATGTGTCTGTGATGTGTCTGTGATGATGTGTCTGTGATGTGTCTGTGATGATGTGTCTGTGATGTGTCTGTGATGTGTCTGTGATGATGTGTCTGTGATGATGTGTCTGTGATGATGTCTGTGATGATGTGTCTGTGATGATGTGTCTGTGATGTGTCTGTGATGATGTGTCTGTGATGTGTCTGTGATGATGTGTCTGTGATGATGTGTCTGTGATGTGTCTGTGTGATGTGTCTGTGATGATGTGTCTGTGATGTGTCTGTGAAGAGATGAAGAACAACGAGAACCTCCCTGGAGACGATGATGAGGCCTACAAAGATAAAGTATGTGTCGATGGTGGGAGCTGGTTGTTGGTGTTTTTTAAACTGTCAGTCCTGGATGCACGCTGGCCCGGAGTCCTGAATCATGGGAGGTCATGGAAGACGGCCGCTGCACTTCATGCACAGGGAAGAGTCCTGAAAAGGGAGAATCAGAGTGTGAGAAGACATCAAACGTTTCGGCAGCTCTAGTAGCAGTAAAAATAAGTGCTACAGTGATGAAAACACCCCGAAACACTCTCAGGTTCCTAAAAAAAAGCCATAAAGTGATAAATGCTTCAAATATCAAACCGTTAAAAAATGAAGCGCTGCGGGTTTCGGGTTTAGTTGGGACTCATGCCAGCAGGTGTTCGTTTATTGATTGATTAGTTATTAGGCTCTATGTCTCTGACGGGTTGTGAAAAGATCGAGCAGCTGCAGGATCAGCGCTGATCCTGCAGCTGCTCAGACAGTCGGGCTGAAAGTGCACGAGGGCAGGTATGGTTCATTTCCACCCCCCGCCAGCAGGTGACCTCCGTGCGACGTCAGCTGTGACGTAACACCGGGGGCTGAGAGGAAGTGAAGGAGAGGAAGAGGAACTGCTGATGACACGCAGCTCTGGACTCACCTGGATCACCTGGACTCACCTGGATCACCTGGACTCACCTGGATCACTTGGGTCCAGCTCGTGGGTCGGCGCGCGTGAAGCGGAGCGGTTTAATGCTGTTTGGTGTTTTTTGGGGAATCGGCTGACTGCTGGCAGGTGAACAGCCAATCACAGGAGAGGACTGTGGATCTCCATGGTAACCGCGGATTGTTTGGGGAAGGGACGAGCTTCCTGTTTGTCGGAGGATCGGACCGTCAGAGTCGGTGAGTCGCTGCTGGATGAATTCTTGTGTTTTATGTAAAGTTTTATTTTTTTATGAATATTTCCGTGCAGACTGTGAGGACTCGGCGTGTCTCTCACTCATCGCGAGATTTAAACTGTCCTCAGGTCAAGACGGTTTGTCAAAATGTGTTTTTGTTTTTGGACAGTTTATGACTCATCAGTTTTCCTGCAGACACCTGATGATTTCAGATTTCATTAAAACACAGAGAGGCGGAGAGGAAATCACTTCAAACAGCCTTCTGATATAAGTACACATGAGGTACTCACTCACTGCTGCCTGTGCCGAGGAAGTACTCCGTTTATGTACTGCAGGAAAACTGCTAACTCTGCAGTGTGAAAATACTCACAGTAGAAGTACTAACTCTGCAGTGTGAAATACTCTAATACTGTAAACTTCTAATAATACACAGTGGAAATACTCGGTTGTAGTGAAGTACTAACCCTGCGCTGTGAAATACTCTGTTATTGTAAAAAGTGATAACCCCACACAGTAAAAATACTGTTACTGTAAAATTCTAATAATACATGGTAGAAATACTTGGTTACAGTAAAAGTACTAACTCTAATTGTGAAAATACTGACAATTAAAATATTAACACTACTCTTTGAAAATAAAGTTACAGCAAAAGTACTAACAATGCCCTGTGAAAATACTTTCTACAGTAAAAGTACTAATGCTGAGACTTTTGTTGTCTCGTTTGAGGACGCGGGGACATCATTGTTGTCTCGTTTGAGGACGCGGGGACATCATTGTTGTCTCGTTTGAGGACGCGGGGACATCATTGTTGTCTCGTTTGAGGACGCGGGGACATCATTGTTGTCTCGTTTGAGGACGCGGGGACTTTATTATCGTCTCTGTTCTCTGTGAATTGTTGTTCTTTGATTTTCGCCGTCAGTCGTTAGAGTTACGAACACTTCCTGTCTGTGCCGGCAGTGATGGCGGGGACGTCGAGGCACGACCGAGAGATGGCGGTGAAGGCCCGGCGCCAGTTGTCGGAGTGTTCGGACCCGTTGGACAGACTCAGGCTGCAGTGTCTGGCTCGAGGGTCGTCCGGCATCAAGAGTTTGGGCAGGTGAGCTTCCTGTTTCTGAAATCTTTAAGTCCCAAAGAGGAAAAACCCTGCTGAGTTTAGCCTGAGATGTTATTGTTGTTATTATTGTTATTATTGTTATTGTTTGTTATTATTGTTATTATTGTTGTTATTGTTATTGTTATTATGTTATTGTTGTTATTGTTATGATTGTTATTGTTGTTATGATTGTTATTGTTGACATGACATGAATTTTTTTAGGAAAACTTTTAATTAGGATTCAAGGTATTCTACAGTACGTTTTTATGATGTTTTATGACATACTTTACTGTGACATTTTTTTTATGTTTTTCTTTAATTCTTTTCATACTATCACAGTTTTATGTGTTTTTTTTGCTCACCGTACAATGACGTTTGTAACCATTTTTCAGCGTATTATGGGCTGTCAGCATGCTATGCCATGATGCCTTTGACATGCTATTCCATGGCAATTGTGAACACTGTGACTTTTTTCAACATACTATGATTTTTTTGTCAAATTTTGTTGACCTACTATCCCATAACCTTTTGCGATGTGCTCTATGTTGACTTTTTTGACATATTATATGACTTTTTTCTTAAGCATGTTTTTTTAATGCTATACCATGACTTTTTTACAGCTTTTCGTTGTTTTTTTTTTCAATTTGTATTACTACTCGGCACAACACATACCCCATGAAGTGGTATGCATGCAACACACTAACTTACTTGATTTTGAATGACATGCCATGTTCGACTTTTTCTTGTTATTGTTGAAGATAATATATAGATTGACTTTTTGATGCAAATTTTGACGACATGGTCTAGCATGACTTTTTCACCAGATTTTGGACAACATTCTTTATTATGACCTTTTGACGCTTTTTGGAATTGAACAATTATTGAACAAATTTTTTGTCGAAATACTTTCATATGACCTTCTGTCATGATTTTGGACAACATACAATATGATGACTTTTTGGCGCCTTTTTGTTGGACTTTTTACAATACGATGACATTTTTGACGACGTAAAATACGATCACATTTTTTGAGTCATATTTGATGACATGCAATATTATGACGTTTTGGGGTCATTTTTGACGACATATACTGCGACTTTTTTTTTAGCCATTTTGGATCATTTTTGAAGACATACTATACTGTGACGTTTCTGAGCCTTTTGGGCCTAACCCTAATGTCATTGTATGGTATGTCCCCAAAAATGACCCAAAATGGTGCAAAACCATCATGGTATAGCATGCCATGTTTTGACTTTTTTTCGCCATACTATACTATTGCCTTGTTGGCCAATTTTTTGACATGTTAAATTCTGAGGTTTTTGGCCTTTTTTGGTCTTTATTCCTACTTTGTGTACTATAACACGTCTCTAGACGCTATTCTATGTCGTTTTTAGCTATTTTTAGGAGCGGTCAAATTTTGACTTTTTTCACCATACCATACTATTGCCTTGTTGGCCATTTTTTTGACATGTTAAATTCTGACTTCTTTAGCCTTTTTTGGCCTTTTTTCCCATTTTTGTATACAATGACATGTCTCTACAAGCTATTCTGTTGTTTTAAGCCATTTTTAGGAGTAGTCAAATTTGGACTTTTTTGACATATCGCATATTCTACAGTTTTTTTTTTTGGCATATTATATGATGTTGTTTTGGGCCATTTCTGCAACAGTCTATTCTATGGCACGATTCAGCACGCTATTTCATGCGTTTTTCTGCTGTTTTTTGGACATGTCATATTTTTAGAAAGTTGTAAAAACAGCAAAAAATCAACATAATATACCATGTTGAAAAAACAACCGAAAATGTGACAAAAAAATGTCAAACCATGAAATCACAAAAAAACATTTGAAAATCCGATAAATTAGCCTGTTGAGACCCGTTCTCATTTAAATTGTCAGAAAACATCATAAAATTTACAATTTTTAAAAGTTTTTTTCAACAGTTTTTCAGTGTAGTGTACTTTTTCTGACATCTTGTTTTTATTACTATTCCACAAGTTAAACCCTTTTTTTAACACACAATGTTTTTTTACTTCTACACACAATATAATGATTTTTTTTTTTTTATGTCAACATACAATACTATGTCATTTTTCAAACTATACTATAATTTTGTTTTTCACAGATTTGTACAACTATTCTTTTTTTATGTAAAATGCTTTCCCTTTTTTCCAATTCACTATTTTTTTTCTGACATATACTATGACTCTTTGTCAACATACTGTACCATTACTTTTCATGACTTTGAAAAAATAAACTTTACAATGACTTACAGTACTTAGACATAGTATAATGTGAGTTTCATGACCTTTTTTTCAAAATACTTTACTATGACAAAGTTTTTCTACATAGTATACTATGACTTTTTTTGACATACTATCTGATGACTTTTTCCAGATTTTTGATATAGTTAACTATGACTGTTTTAACCCACAATATTGACTTTGTTTCGACATATTACATATTTTATATATATATATATATATATATATATATATATATATATATATATATATATATATATTTTTTTTTTTTTTTAAATTTTTTTTTGACATACTTAACCATGACTACCTTTTTTAAAATAGAAAATCCTTTTTTTTAACATACTATACCATGATTTTTTCATAGTTTTTCTACACACTATACTATGACTTTTTTGACATACTGTGCTATGATTCTTTTTTAATAGTACATAGTACAACATACTTTACTAGGACTTGTAATTGACATAGTATACTGATCTTTTTACAGTTTTTTCAACATACTACACTATGAGTTTTTTAAAATAGTTTTCCACATATTTAACAATGACTTGTTTTGACATACAATACTACGACTTTTCTATATTATTTTTAAAAAAAATACTTCACAGTGTATTTTCTACAGTTTTTGTTTAGATATTATACCATAACTTTTTTTTAGTATATATATTTTTTGAAAACTACACAATGACATTTCTTGATGTTTGTTACTTAATGTACAATCACATTTTTTGGGCATATTATACTATTTATATTGTAATTTTAAAAAAAATATTTTTTGACACAGTATACTACGTGCTTTACTTTTTCATGGTTGTTTTTCTGACATACTATTCTGTGACATTTTTTTATGACGTCTTTTACGTGACATTTTAATGATGTTTTTACACACTAACTCAGTCGTGTTTTCCACCAAATCTCTAGTTTCGACACGACGTGCAGCATCAGCATCACATTTTTTATTTCTAAGCTCAGGTGCAGTTTGCCGCCGTAGCTGGGCGCCATATTAACGGTAAGCTCTTGAAAGTGAAAGTATTTGTCCGGCAGGCTGCACTTTGAGCTGCAGGTGCTCTGTGAATGTGGTCGCAGTCTTCCTGTGAAAGTGAGCGTCGTGCTGCGCTGAGAGAGCTGACGCTGGCTGCAGGATGTTGTGAAGTTTTTGGGTTTTCTGTCACATAACAGTGCGTTTTTGGTTATCTTGTGGTTTTGTTGTTGTAACGTGCATCTGCGGATCCTGTCAGATAATAACTACACAGCTTTACTAATAAACAACATTCTTTACTATGACTTTTCTCAACATACTACATGTCTTTTTTATTTCTGTGTACTTTACCATGAGCTTTGTACAGTTTTTTCAACGTATAATATACTACAACATTTTTTTGACATTCTGTACTTTTACTTTTTTGAATATTATACTTTTTAAAATAAAATTCAACATATTGTATTACTTTTGTCTACATACTTTGACTTCTTTTTACAGTATTTTCAACATGCAATACTATGACTTTTTTCAGCTCATTTTATTTATAGATACGATGACTTCTATGACATACTAAATTCTGATGTTTTTGACTCACAGTTGTTTGACATAGTTTAATATGAAGTTTTTTTTCATTTTTTTAACATACTTGGTTTTTTTTTAACAGTTTTGTCGATGTAGGCAATTTTGTTTTCTTTGAAAATGTGGTGATCTGAAACTGTAAAAACATTATCGTTAGATTTTTAAATTTCCGATGGTTCTTGAACACATCACGTCTAATCATACAGGTTTGTGAAACAGATTCCCAGGACTTTTCCAAAACTTTCAGGCTTGGCCATGCTTACTTAGCTCAGTTTTAACGATGCCGCAGTCACAAGAAATCAGTCGCATCAGCCCAGTGTGTGTTCTCATTGGTTAATCTGAGGATATTTCGGTAAAAAAATATCGTTAGATGTTACTCACCTGTCTGAAGAGACGTTGTGAGTTCAGCATCAAACTTCATCTTTTTACTCCGGTAGAGCGCTGACCCCTGACCCCTGACCCCTGAGGCTCTGCAGCGCTGGAAAGCTGCTCCAAGATTTACTCGGGTTTATCTTCTCCTTTTCATCGGTTTATTGCTTCTTTTCTTTGCTGTTTCACTCGTCAGCAGGAACCGGCTCTCTCATGATGCAGCAGCAGTTGAGTTCGTTGAGTTCTTCGCTGATGATACCTGCAGGTGTTTGTTTTCTTTGAATGGCGTCTCACTGACTCGCTGCCTGTGTTGGTCAGAACCTTTAAGGTCTTGGACGACGACAACAGCCGCTCGCTGGAGCTGAAGGAGTTCCTGAAGGGTCTGAATGACTTCGGGATCCTGATCGAGAAAAAAGAGGCCCTGGCTCTCTTCGAGCGTTTCGACCGCGATGGGAACGGGACCATCGACTTTGACGAGTTCCTCGTCACTCTGAGGGTAAATATACCGACCGCCGACCCCTGAGGAGCATTTCCTGCTTATTTATGTCCTGTTTTGCCCGCAGCCGCCGATGTCCAAAGCCAGGAAGGAGGTGGTGATGCAGGCATTTCGGAAGCTGGATAAGACAGGCGACGGGGTGATCACCATCGACGACCTGCGGGGGGTTTATAACGCCAAGTACCACCCCAAGTATCAGAACGGGGAGTGGAGCGAGGATCAGGTCTTCAGGAAGTTCTTGGACAGCTTCGACTCTCCATATGACAAAGACGGACAGGTAACGGAGGTTCGGTGACGATTTTGCGAGTCCGGAGGTCAGTAGAGGTTTGTAATCACTGACGTTCTGCTGGTGTTGCTCTCTGAAGGTGACCCAGGAGGAGTTTATGAATTATTACGCCGGTGTGAGCGCGTCCATCGATACAGACGTCTACTTTATTGTGATGATGAGAAATGCCTGGAAGCTCTGACTGAGCGTCGTCGTGGTAAACCAGCTCGTGGTTGGGTTGGCGAGGTGGTGGAGGGCGCCGCGGGTCGTCCATAGGAATCCTGCAGAGTATATTGTGTGGTTTTAATGTTTCAAACACAACACAAAGAAAAAAAACACAGTGAATATGTGAAAATGAAATCATGATCGGACTCAAAGAACCATACAAGATACAAACCTCAGTGGGAACGTCGCTTGGTGGTTGTTTCCTCTGACTGTTTAATCACTTTACATCCAGCAGGTCCGCTCTGGCTTTTCTTTGTAGTTCACAAAAACTCAAATCAGCTTTTCAGTTTCAGTTTCTGGACTCAGACATGCACGACTCGCTCACTGTTTCCATCCAAATACGAAGCTCATGTTGTGTTTGGGCATTTATCCGACCCAGCTCTGATTGGCAGTAACAAAAACGCAATTAATTTTATACGTTTACTAGCGAGATGAAATACCATCCGTCTCCGCCCGAGCAGCTCAAACGTCGACCCAAATCTGCTCCGGGTTTGAAAGAGACACTGAATCAGAGAGAGAGATTTCAAAAAAGACGTAACTCCTGTCACATTGTCACAGCTCGTTCGTGACATCGAACGTGACACATCTGTAGAAAATGCAATAAACCGGCTTGTGAATGTTTGCGCACCAGTAACACGGTCAAACCGTCAGCGCTTCACACACGGACGATCTCTACAATCAGCTCAGTTTAGTGAGATCAGCGTCACTGATTCAGCATCTGACCAAACGTCCCCGATTCTGCTCCTGAGATATGAAAACATGACCATGTCACAGCTGACCTATGACCTTTTGGATATAAAATATCAGAACTTGGTTGTTTTATCCTGTTAGATATCTCTGAAATTTGGCCGTAAAAATTCTTGAGTTATGGCCAAAAACATGAGGTCACCGTGACCTTGACTTTTGAACTTAAACCACCAGTTTCTAATCAGCTCATCCTTGAGTCCACTTAAAAGTTTGTGCCAAATTTAAAGAAGTTCCCTTGAGGAATTTTTGAGATATCACATTCCTTGAGTCTGAGTGGACATTTGTGCCAAATTTTAACAAATCCCTTAAAGGCCATCATTAGATATTGTGTTACCAACAATGAGACCTTGACCTTTGACCACCAAAATCTAATCAGTAAATCCTTGAGTCGAAACGTTTGTGCCAAATCTGAAGAATTTCCCCGAAGGTGTTTCTGAGATATCGCTTTTGTCTAAGATGTTTGTGCTAAATTTGAACACATTTCTTCACAACGTTCTTGAGATATTACATTCAGGATGTTAGATGGATGGATGGACAACTGGAAAACATGACGCCTGCGTCCTCGAGCACGAAAAACGAGAAAATGTTCAGACTGATGCTCGTCACTGACTACGGTTTGCGTTTGTAGACCGTTAGCAGCGCGGTGGCGGTTTAACGTGTCTTTCGCTCGGCTGATTTCGTAAACGTTTGGATGGAAAGCAGCTGCTGTCTGAAAACAAATCCACCTCCTTTTCTCCGCTTTTCCCTCTGCAGTAAAACTCGAGCGACTCGTGCTCGGCTCTGGTCCCCGCGCTGCGACTCGACGGTGAAATCTCTGCTCTGATCCACAGGTGACCAAAGACGAGTTCATCAACTATTACTGCGGCGTCAGCGCCTCCATCGACAGCGACGTCTACTTCATCCTGATGATGAGGAACGCCTGGAGGCTCTGAGCCGCCGCGCCGACTGAACGCCGCCGCCTCAACCAGAACGCCTCGTCCTGTTGACGAGACGCTCAGATCTCTGCTCAGGAGGCCGAACGCAGACTCTGCGTGGATTCACTGTCATAGTTTAACCCTTTAACACCTGAGCAAACGGGCTTGACTTCTTTTTTAAAACATGGGAAGAAATCAATGAGCAACAACAGGAGAAATCACCCAAAAATGAACACGAAATTAGTAAAAAAGTACGAGACCGAGAACATTACCTGAAAATTAAAAAATAAACAGCCGAGGTGACATGAAGAAAGTGTCTTTTTTTAAATTTTGGAACATAATTTTGAATATAGGATTCTGTTAAAAGTAGTTTTTCCTACTTTTTCTCTCGGATATTTTTTTGAATCTACCTACAATTTTCTTTCTCTACTTTTTACTTATTTCATTTCATTTTTGGGTCACTACTTTTTTCATGGTTTGTTACCTTTGTTTTTTAAATAATAATAAATAATTTATATAATAATAATATAAATAATTTTCTTTTTTTTAAATCAACCCAAAATAAATATGTAGATTCAATATTTTAAATAATACTAGTGTAGGTAATCGGATTAATTCCAGTCTCATGATTTGTAATGTTATATTTATTTAGGATACAAACAATGTTTATTTCTAAGTGAGGACATGAAAGGGTTAACGTCGATGTAAACATGTATTGTAGGCTATCACAAGGCAGCAGTGAGTCCATTACTCTGTTTTATTGGACGTTTGTATGAAACATTGTGAGCTTTAAATAAACGAGTCGTCAGTCACACGTGTCCGAGTCGTCCGTAAGTTTACAGTCAGCGCCTTCACGACACGAAGCGTTCAGTCTGAGAGGAAACATGAGGCGCAGGTGTCCACATGTTCAGAAGCAGCAGCAGGAGCGCCGCCCACAGGAGTGCCACCCAAATGAGCGCCGCCCACAGGAGCGCCGCCCACAGGAGCGCCACCCAAATGAGCGCCGCCCACAGGAGCGCCGGCCACCGTACAGAGGCGCCGTGTGGACAAAGAGTTCTCGACAGATTGAGATAGCAGCAGCTTCCCGGGAAGCAGAGCTCACTGCAGAGTTCAAACTCAAATCACTTCAACTTTTAACAAAACATCTCCAGGACTCAAAAACATACATTCGCTTCCTTATTGGTTACGTTACATCATCATATAGTTTTTTTAATATATATATATATATATATATATATATATATATATATATATATATATATATATATATATATATATATATATTTGTGTGTGTGTGTGTGTATATAGGTGAATAAAAAAAATATTTTTTAAGAAATTATTTGTGGCCTTTTTTTCTCTTAAAGTCTTTGAAGACGTCACAGTGCATACGTTCTTTTAAAACAATAATCTAAATTGCCGCTTTTTAGAGGCCTCTGGGTTTGGATGCATGTTTTCTTCAAAAATCACCAAAATTACCTCATTTATCAGCCAGAAACGGTACAACCAGAATTTGCGTTTGGATTTTCTGATTTCTGATGGTCCTTGAACACATCACGTGTCATGTGACTTACACTTTATTCAGTCCAGAGCTTTTCTGATCGTGACATCGGCCGTCTGATGATCAGCGTCCCATGTGTCTGTCCACCAGTGTCCCCCTTTGTCCCGCTGACCTACTTGATCTGATAGAAACTGGACATGGTGACGTAGGCCTCCTCGTGTCCTCCGCTGCTGGGCGGCGGCGTGCCGGCTCGCTCCTCGGGCTCCTCGGGCTCCTCGGAGCTCTGGAGGCCGTCCTCTGCGTCGGAGGAGCCCTGGCTCAGCAGGGCCGACAGCTCCAGCTCCTCCGTGCTGACGCTGGAGGTGCTGGTGGCGCCCGCCGAGCTGTGGGCGGAGCTGTGGGCGGAGCCAGGGTCGGAGCGAGCGCCGTCAGCGGTGGCGATCGGAGGCTCCGTTTGGTCACACGGTTGCTCCTCCGATTTATCCACTTTGAGTGCGCTGAACTCCTCCGGTTTGAAGTCGAGCAGGACGCCCTGCAGACATCACATCCCGCCGTCACTCAGCGGGCAATAAAACGTCAAACAAATGTGAAAAACTCAATAAACTGAAATTTTAACCCTCAAATATGTTTGGAAGTTCTGTTTTCTTGTCATTTCTGCCTTTTTAAGAATAATTTAGCAAATTTTCAGGAATTTGCGGGACATTTTTGCTAAGACATCTGAACAGCGAAGTTTCATATAAACGCTCTGATGACGTCGCAGAGCGACAGAGGTTTCGGGTAAAAGGCGAGTTTTCTTTGATTTAAGACGGTCCCTCCTGTTTGTTCACTAGGGGACGCTGCAACTGTTCCCTGCTGGCAGGACGGGGGGGGGAGGATGGGGGCGAGGGGACAGGGTCGGGAGGACGGGGTCGGGGTAGAGGACTGACCTTGCCGGGTCCACAGATCTGCACCAGCGTGTGTTTGGGGTGCGGGATTTTCGGCCATATGAAGGCGAATATTCTGTCAAATCAAGACAAAAGACAAATTAAATTGACGGACGTCTCAGCAACTCTGATTAAACAAAACGCAGAGACGTCCTACCTGTTTTTCCAGAAGAAAAGGACGCTGGCGGGCGGCAGCAGCACCAGGACCACCAGACACACCATGAGTTTGTACGTCTCCGGTCCGTCGTCCATCGGTGTCTCCGTTGTCTCTGGTGGACATAAAGAGAGAGGACGGGGTTACCTGAGATCGTTCCTGTTCTCTGAGTGAGTGAAGGATGTGTCTCACCAGGAGGAGTCCTGAAGCTGAAGGACTCGCTCCACTCGCTCCACGTCCCCTCATAAATTTTGGCCGGCAGCGAACGCACCACCGCCGCATACTCGCTGCGTCCCCGGAGGCGGTCCATGCCGAGCCTCAGGGTGTCCCCCGAGAAGTTCAGAGCCTGCGGTGAGACAGCAGGTGAATGTAAAGACTCCTTCAGACAGGAGGACACAATCAGGGAGGACAGGCAGGAAGGACAAAGTCAGGGAGGACACAGTTAGGGAAGACACAATCAATCAGGGAGGACACAGTGAGGGAAGGGACAGTGAGGAAGGACACAATGAGGAAGGACACAGTCAGGAGGACACAGTGAGGGAGGGGACATGAGGTTACTGTGAGTCTCGGGTCCTCGCTGAGCTTCAGCTGGAACTGCTGGTTGTGCAGAGTCAGGTAGTCTTTGTCGTACGGAATCTGGATCTGGATCTCGGCCTGGTTGGAGTCCAGGTCAAAGGTCACGTTCTTCACCCAAGGACGTCTCGGTTTGACTGCGGGGACACAGAGGAACCACAGCGAGCGTCAGGGCGGATCAGAGGACAGACGGTCACGTCAAGATGAGCACAGGTGTCCTAGGATTTTAGGACATTTCTTTGATCTGAGGAAGTTTTTTGGGGGGAAAAATAAAAAATCGTATTTTTGTTTTCTTGCATTTTGTCAGTTTTGTTTTTTTCTCTAAACAAAGTTTTGGGTGAGTTTTGATTTCCTTGTATTTCTCGGTGACAAAGAAAACACGGCATTTTCGTTAAAATTTTTGGCCTTTTGTTTTTTTGTTGTTTTTTTTTAAATTGTTTTTGCTGCATTTAATGAAAATATTTTGACAATTTTTAAACATTTTTTGGGGTGGTTTTAGAAAAACATTTTGGCTCTTTTTTTTGTAATTGTTCTGGTAAAATATTGTTCTGTTTGTAATTTTTGATAAAAACATTTTGACGATTTCTTTTTTCCTCCTTTAAAAAATGTTGATGCTTTTGTAAGAAGACACGTCCTCTGAAGATGTGGGCCGACAGGCCTGCAGCAGGAGGGACGTACCTATTTTCTTCAGTTGGACGATGGCGTTGAGGCAGCGACCTGTCTTCAGGTGGACGGTCACGTTGAAGGGATGGACAGGATGGAGGATGGAGGACGTGACCGTGTCCCCGGCGGCCTCCACACACCTGTAGTCTCTCTGAGTGCCGCTGTGGTCGACGCAGCTGTGAAGACAGAAGCAGAGCCGTCAGTCGCCGACCGAAGCTGCTCTGAATCACGATGATGAGTTGACATTTTACCAAACTGTCATCTTCTCCACGCCGTCCGCCTCTTCGTCCTCGTCGTCCACGCCACCGCCGCCCGCGAGCAGCCGACAGCTGAGACTGCTTCCCGCCATCAGGATGTCGGAGGTGCAGCTCATCCGGGACTCTGGCAGGGAACGAGGATTTGAGGACATTAGGACAAGAACAGGAGACTCTGTGCGGACGCTGTTTTCGGCTCTCTGGCAGCTCGTGGAAACAAATACTAACAGAAATTAGGAAACATTTCGGCAATAGTTTGTTAAGTTTCATTTATTTTTTTTTGAAGATGAATAACGTATTTTGTCTATTTTCAGGGCGATTTTTAAAGAAAATATTTTTGCTTTTTTTAAGGAAAACAGGACAAGAACTTGTTTTTCCCTTTATACGTTTTTTTGCACTTGCATTGGCCTTTTGCAAAATTTGGCCGCATCGATGCCTGTCTGTGCAAACATCATCAAATCTGGTGATTTTTGACTTTTTTTGACTAAACCTTTGAATCCAAAGTGTTTCTGGGACAGACCAACAGGAAGTGACAGCGTCGCTGAAGCAGGGCGTGGCCTGTGGCGATCTGTATGTCGATGCACGAGCGTGCCTCAGGGCGCTGTCCTCGGTCCCCTTCTGTACGCCGACGACACCCGACTCTCCGTGTCTCTAAGACCAGGATCCTCCAGCAGACTTCTTTTTAAAAACTGTCTCAAGGACATCAAGTGCTGGATGTCAAACAACTTCCTTCAGCTCCTGAAGATATCAGAAATATTCTATTAAAAGACGCGTTTTCAAACTTAGCTGCGTCTGTTCAGTCCGTTTCCACGAGAAATCCGACACTCAGATCAATAATGTAGCTCAGTCCCGTTTTTCTGTCATTTCCTCTGTATGTGTTTCATTTTAGCGTCTTTCAGTATTTTGTATTCTTTACTTTCTGTTTCTTCTCGATTCTTGTTGTTGTTTTTATGGACTTTGATGGTATCAGATGACGTGTACCAGTCTTGTAGAAAGTTCTTCATGCTTTTATTTTCTGGAGATCAGACGGCTGTAATTCTCTCTGTACCTGCCTGAACAGCGAAGGACGCTCACACCTTCAGCTTTTACGAAACGCTGCAGCCACTTTAAACTGCATTAAACAAAAACACAAAAAATTAGAAAACATAACTCCCATTGAAGCAGCCTTGAGCTGACTTCCTGTTTATTTCAGGACTGATGTGAAGGTGTTACTCGTTACTCTAAAAGCACTTCCTGGTCTAGCACCTGCTGACATCTGTGAACTTTTATGCCTCTTTATGTAGGTCACGCAATCTCAGATTAAACCACAACATAAACTCAATCCAGACTACAATGTAGTCCAGATTGTGTATTTGAGTGTAATCAGTGAATTTGCAGCTCAGCTCCTACAATAAGTCTAAAATACACTGTGGAAACTAAATAGTTACATTCAGACTGTTCAGGTCCAAAAATGCTCCATTGAAACCCATTCAAACTGACATTTTTGATCCCACAGCCATCAGAGCAGAAAAACAGGACTTGTATTATTTCTGGGTGTCATTCTGGGCTTTTGACTCTGAATTTGTCATTTTGACTATTTTCCACCTGATGAGGTCATTTTGACCATATTTGGCATATGGAGGAAATACATGCTATTTCCACTAGGTGACCTGTCACAGTCAATGTAGCTGCTGATCACTGACATATCCCAGACTGTCAGCAGCTACACTCACACACTCAGGAGGAGGACACTCAGCATCATAATAATAATTATATTTTTTAATCTAAAAACATAGTGCCATCAAGACCAAAACCTGGCATTTAAAGGGTTACAATTCTGAAAATTAATGAATATTTGATATTTATGATTAGGACTGAAGTTGATTAAAGAAATAAACTCAATGAAAGTAGAAAATGCTTTTAATCTATAAACAATTTTAAAGTCTGCTTTTAAAAAAGTGCATTTTGTGCTCAGAGTGACATGAGTGTTTGTGATGTTAAATCTGGCCCTGAGGATTGTTATTATTATTATTATCATTATTACTGTTGTTGTTGTTATTATTACTGTTGTTGTTATGAGTAAAAACTGCCCGTCACAAGTTTGAGACGACATCCAACAATCCAAAAAGCTTCAGCTGAAGTTGAAAGTGAGACGACGATCAGGTGACATCATCATCGACACGCTGACCTTTTAGCCTCCGCACGGTGTGACGGTGACGCACACACAACAAGATACCATCAGGTGACAAACGCTGACTGTGTGACGACTGATAAACTCACGCCAACGTGTTTCTCCATCGCCACAGATTCTCCGGAACGCCTGAACTGAGCGCGTGCAGACCGATGAACGAGCGCCGCTTTAAAAAAACTGATCTGATCAAAACAGTCAAATTCTTTCACCGAATTAATTTCATCTGCAGCTTTAAAATCCGTCGCCTCTGCTCTAAAAATGTGATGATGATTACAATTTCTTTCTTTCTTACAGATTCGAGACGTGATGAACGGTGTCATTTTGGTGAGTTTTATTTTGGAGGGCTGGTGGCTTTGAAGGGCATGTTTTCTATAAAAGTCATCAAAAGTTGAAAAGATAAGCACAGCTGGCAAAACATTCTGAGGGGAGAAGAAAACCTAAAAAAATAATGATAAGAAAAATAAAATCACTAAAAGTTTTTTAAATCAATAGAAATGTTCACAAAAAAATCACAAAAAACTGAAAGAAAACAAAAGCGTAGTTTAAAGAAAAAGAAAATTCAAAAGAAAAAAATGCCTGTTTTCTTTAAAAATTGACGGTAAAATAAAACAAAATACGGCCAGTTAAAGTTGTTTCTGCCTCCGCAGTGCTGAAAGGATTACTCCACCTCCGCTCTCATAAATAACAAACAGTCCCTAATATTGACAAAAATCTAATCTAGTAATCGAATAATACTTATACTTACTTACTACTTATACTTGACTAAAAGTACTCAGTTTGATTCGCCTACTTTTACATAAAAACAGATTATTTTTCTGTTCTTATTTTTCTTTATTTTAAAAAGCATCAAAACACAGTTCATGAAGGAGGACGAGATGAAATGCTGTTCTCACCGGTGTCTCCGTCCCCGCTCTGCGCCCGGGTCACCGCCGCCTGCAGCAGCAGCAGCTGCAGCAGCTGCAGCAGCGCAGCCATCCAGCAGCTAGACAGCATCTCTGAGTCGCAGCGCTGCGATCTGCAGCCGAGAGCTTCTCTGGAGAGACAGAGAGAGACAGAGAGACACAGAGAGAGACACAGAGAGAGACACAGAGACAGAGACAGAGACAGACAGGGAGGGAGGAAGAGGAGGGTGAGCGAGCAGAGGAAGGAGGAGGCGACTTCTCCGCCGACAGGATGTAAATCTGAAAACTCACACCACAAACTCACACACTCTGCAGGCACACATCACACTGACAGACCTCACACTCTGTCTTTTCCAGGACCTTTCCAAGACTTTACCTGGACTTACAGTCAAATATTAAAGACCAAACATTCTCTGAAACGAACATCAAAACTCATCGTCTCCTTTTCATCTCCAGAGACAACTTCTGAAATATAAATTATCAAACAAATAATAAATACTCGAATAATAAATGCTGAAAATCGGGACGGTTTGTTATTTATGATTTTTTTTTAAATGGCAGTTTTTGAAGAAATATTTCTGTTTTGGGAATTTTTAGAAGAAAACATTTTGGATTTTCATCGTCAGTTTTTCCTATAATTCTGAAGTCATTATCAAAGAAAACATGTTGGCTATCTCTTTTTTTATTTTTGAGATTTAAAAATAAATAAATAAATAAAGCGTCCTGCCAATTTTTTTTCTTCAAACATTTTTGGCCATTTTTAAAGCACCGTCTCTCCTCCGAACCGACTGCACGCTGCAACATTTCTTTTTCTGTTTCTGTTTTCTGCTTTTCATGATCTTAAAACACGTCGTTTCAACTTCTGTGGCTTTTTTTCCCCTTTTTTTCTCAAAACTTTTGGTTTTTCTATGAGACATCTTGTTGATTTTTTTCTTTGTCTTTAAAAATGTTTATCAATTTTTGGAGAAAATATTTTGCTAATTTTTTCTTTGAGAAAAAACATTTGAGTTTTTTTTTGTTTTTGTCAAAATTTTGGGCGAGTTTAGGAAGTAAAATGGCATTTTTCTAAAAATTATATGTGATTTTTGAAGAAAAGGTAAAAATCACCAAAATGACCCCCTTCATCAGCCCTTGAAGAAATCCAGGTTATTGAATAGATTTCCAGGACTTTTCCAAACCAGCATTTTGACGCCTTGAGGATTTTTTAAAGAACAAAAAGAATCAGAGCGAGAAGAAACATGCTGACACGCTCCTCTCTGCTCCTCTCTGCTCCTCTCTGCTCCTCCTGCTCACCACAAACACACACCAACTCCACATGCAGCCCAGGGAGGAGGCGAGGCCCCCGGGGGCCCCGCGCACTCGACTGTGTGTGGGCGGCGGCTGTGGTTAACGTGTCAACAACAACACGGAGAGAATCATGGGAGCAAAGAGGGAGAGGAGGAGGGGGTGCACACGTGCGCACACACACACACACACACACACACACACACACACACACTTTGACGTTCTCAGGTAATGCTGGTCTTGCTGGTTCTTGCTGGTCCTGCTGGTTCTCCTGGTTCTTCCTGGTCTTGCTGGTTCTCCTGGTTCTTCCTGGTCCTGCTGGTTCTCCTGGTTCTTCCTGGTCCTGCTGGTTCTTCCTGGTCCTGCTGGTTCTCCTGGTTCTTCCTGGTCCTGGGTTGTGTGTGTGTGTGGTGTTTGTGTGTGTGTGTTTTGTGTGTGTGGTGGGTGGTTTGGGGGGGGGTTTTTTGTTGTGGGGTTTGGGGGGGGGGTTTTTGTTTTTTTTTTGGGTTTGTGGGGGGGGGGGGGGGGGGGGGGGGGGGGGGGGGGGGGGGGGGGGGGGGTTTGGGGGGGGGGGGGGGTGGGGGGGGGGTGTGGGGGGGGGTTTTGGGTGTGGGGGGGTTTTTTTTTTTGTTTTTGGGGGGGGGGGGTTTTTGGGGGGGGGGGGGGGGGGGTTTGTTTTTTTTTTTTTTTTGGGGGGTGTTTTTTGGGGGGGGGGGGGGGGGGGGTTTTTGGGGGGGGGGTGGTGTTTTTTTTTTTTTTTTGGGGTTGGGGTGTTTTTGTTTTTTTTTTTTGGGGGGGGGGGTGGGTTTGGGGTTTTGGGGGGGGGGGGGGTTTGTGTGTTTTTTTTTTGGGGTTGGGTTTGGGGGGGGGGGGGGGGGGGGGGGGTGTGGGGTTTGGGGGGGGGGGGGGGGGGGGGGGGGGGGGGGGGGGGGGGGGGGGGGGGGGGGTGGGGGTTTTTGGGTTGTGGGGGGTTTGGTGGGTGGGGGGTTTTTTGGTTTTTTTGTGGGGGGGTGTTTTTGGGGGGGGGGGGGGGGGGTTTTTTTTTTTTTTGGGGGGGGGGTTGTTTTTTTTTTTTTTTTTTAAGATGTTAGACTATTTTTCTTCTCTAAGATTTTGTTTTTTTTTTAGTTCTGTGTAAAAATTTTGATTTGATTTATTCTGAACACGTAAAAAAAAAAGAAAGGGAGAAAAGAGAAATGATTGTACAAACAAGCAGACAGACAAAAAAACCCCAGTAATAACTCTGTAGAAACATCTCTGTGGAGAAAAATATTAAAATAGACTAAAGTAACTCAGTTTGGGCTCATCAGTTTTCTCCAAAGCTTCACATCATTGAAATAATTCATTCTTTGATTATCACAATTATCAGAGAAAAGACGTCTGCAGAGGCAAAACTGCGCGTTAATATTTAAAGGTACATTTACTTTTATTGTGAATGTATTTATTGTTTGCCCGTTCAGATGTTTTTAAGAGTCTTTGTGTGAGTTTTATTTGATTTTTTCATCCTTCATCTTTCAAATGTTTTTGTTGCGAGTCTCTTCTTTTGATTTTTGGAAAGAGAGGTTTATTTTGATTTTGCGGCTGGTGAAAGATGAGATGTGACAAACTGAAACTATAAAAGTCCCCCGTGGAAACGATGGCACTAAAAAGCTCTGTGAACGCTCGCAATCGACATTTGAAAAGTGATTTATTCAGCATGGCCTTCAGCAGGGTGTCACTCTTCCTCTGTTTTATTTCCGTCTCTCACATGTTCTCTTCTCATCGTTCTCTCGTTCCTCTTTTCCTTTTTCAGTTAAGTTATGTTTCATTATTTTATTTATAAGTGCTTTAAGCTACGCCCCTGTACGCACTTAATCAATACATTTATTATTACCATTAAAAACAAGAAAACACAATTAAACATATCATAGAGAAAAAAGTCATTTGAAGTGATCAGGTGAGTCACTGGAGAATAATTGGGTTCATTTTAATTCACATTTTATTATCTGCAGCTGTTTATGTCGCTGTGATAGAAACATTAGAAACAACAATAACAACAGATTTATTTATATTAAACGACGTGATCGGCAAATTTCTGCAAACTTTACTTTACATTAAATTTACAAACTTTACATGAAATCTGCACGTTTCATTTGCACCAACGTCTCTAAAGTGACGATTCAGGATTTTAATAATCATATTCGTAAACGTCCCTTCCGAACATACGTTCAGTGGGACTCAGCACCGCTGTGTGGCTAGGAGATAAGGAGAAAGAAGAGGAGATAAGAGGAGGAAACTAGGAAAGGAGAGGACACAAGGAGAGAAGATAAGGACAGGACATAAGGAGAGAAGATAAGGACAGGACATAAGGAGAGAAGATAAGGAAAGAAAACAAGGAGAGAAGAGGAGACAAGAAGAGGAAACTGGGGAAGAGAGGAAACAAAAAAGGAAACAAGAGGAGACAACAAGTGAAGGAAACAAGCAGAGAAGAGAAAGCAGGGAGAAGATAACGGGAGAAGACGAGATGAGGATAGGAAACTAGGAGAGAAGAATAATTAAGGCGTGAAACAAGGAGAGAAAACCAGGAGAGGAGACAAGGAGAGGAAATGAAAGTAAAGGGGAAATTTATTTTGTTTGTGGGATTATTTCATTAAGGCTGCAGATATTTATCAGTCTGCGGGTGTTAAAACGCCGATCGTGGCGTCGCACATCCATTCAACAGGAAACAATAACTAAACGAGAGGAAATGACCTCTGACACGGCGCAGAAATGTCCCTTTTTTCCCATGAGGCCTGCAGACTGTGAGCCGACTGCAGGCAGCAGCTCTCTGAAAACATGCTGCGTTTGTCACAACAAATGCGGAGAATAGAAATGTAATTTGCGGCGGACGGGGCTGCAATTAAAAGCCACCGCTGTTCAAACCAAACAGCCCC
>NC_056482.1:25290512-25293012 GCF_008729295.1 Plectropomus leopardus
AGTCACGAGATCAACGAGGTTTAAATCTAAAACGGTATAATAACGGAATAAAACGGTCAGCTCGGTCACAGAAAGCTTTTAAGTTTGTGGAAACGTGCACCGAAGAACTCCTTCAGCCTGCGTCTGTCTTTACGATCGTGCAGGACCGCTCAGGGTTTCGGTGGACGCAGGTGTCTTTATATGGAGCAGATGAAACGGCTTCCTGTGACGGCGGCGAGCTTCTGCGTTTCCGTCTGTGGAGAAATAAACTGCGTTTGTACTGAAGGTGGACTCGCACGTGTTCTGTCTCGGTTCACTCGCCGGCCTCTCGGCTCTACAATAATAAGATCCACCGGTCGGCCAATTACGTCCCGCCTCTCCCCGCCGGTCTCCCCGGACCTCCCGAATTTCCTCCCTCAGACGGGAGCGGCGGGGAGCCGAGCTGTTTCCCTTCAGGGCCGCCAGTTTTAGAGCGACCTACTTCACGGTGTCTCTGTGTTCAGGTAAAGACAGCGGCGATTTATTTAGTCCAGATTACAGTCTGTCCTCCTGCTGCTGCTCATTTATCCTCCTCACTGATTCTCCCGCTGACGTTTGTGTGTCAGCGAAGGATCGACCGCACGGAAAACAGCCGCCTTCGTCTCGGCTCGTAGACTCGCTGCAGGCTCAGTGTTTGGCTCTGTGAGCCAACAAACGCCGCCGCGTCACATGCCGCCGCCGCGCCTGCGCCGCTCACGTCTACACACGACGCGTCGGCTGTCCTCCTGCGTCTGTCAGGTTCATACAAACTTTCAACAATACATTTCCAGGACTTTTCCAGGACTTTAAGGCAAATTTTAAAGACCATACATTATCTAAAATGATCTTTTTCATGACCATAAAACAGTTTTTTAAAATTATTTATATTATTTAGAAAAATAATGAATTCAGAACAAGATTACAAGTGAATATAACTTAGGGACTGTTCGTTATTTATGAGGAGGAGGTGGTGCAAACATGGAGGCATGTCCAAAAATCTTTGAGCACTGAGATTACTTCTTATGTTTTTTATTTTTTTATTTTTATGTATTTATTTTTTAAATACTTGACAGTTTTTAAATGATCCACATAAATCCAGAATAATTGTGAATATTGCGTGTGTGTGTGTGTGCGTGCGTTTGTGTGTGTGCGCGTGCGTGCATGTTTTTGCGTGCATTTATGTGTGCATGCGTGCGTGTGAGTGTGTGTGTGTGCGTGCGTGTTTGTGCGTGTATTTATGTGTGCGTGTGAGTGTGTGTGAGTGTGTGCGTGTGTGAGTGTGTGAGTGAGTGTGCGTGCATTTGTGCGTGCGTGCGTGTGTGCGCGTGTGTGCGTGTGTGCGTGCATGTGCGTGTGTGTGTGTACATGTGAGTGTGTGTGCGTGTATGTCCGTGCGTGCGTGCGTGAGTGTGCGTGCGTGTGTGCGTGCGTGTGCGTTCGTGTATGTGTGTGTGTGCTTGTGTGAGTGTGTGAGTGAGTGTGCGTGCATTTGTGCGTGTGTGCGTGTGTGAGTGTGCGTGTGTGTGTGTACATGTGAGTGTGTGTGCGTGTATGTCCGTGCGTGCGTGTGTGCGTGCGTGTGCGTTCGTGTATGTGTGTGTGTGCGCTGTGTGTGTGGTGCATGGGTGGAGTGTAGTCTTGTGTTGTTTAAAGTGCAGCTCGCTGATAATCGCTGTGAAATTAAACTCCAAACTGTGTTAAGGAGAGTTTGACGTGGCGTCTGCCCCTCTGAGTCGCTCTGGAGACGGCGGCTGCAGATATCACCGCTGCGCCCGGCGTCCCATTAAATACCCAGCATGCCTCCGATAAAGCGTGCGTCCTATTGAAGGCTGCTGCTGGGAAATAAAGGCGCACCCCGGAAACAGAGCAGGGATGCAGCGTGTGGCCCCCGAGGGCCCCGATGGAGAGGGGGGGCCACAGAGTGCGTTCTGTCTTTGAGGCTGCGCGTCTGAAACTCGTCTGCTGGCAAAAAAACAAACGTCGGGGGGAATTGGGGCGGATGGGAATTCGGGTCCTCGTTGATTCTCGGAGGTTATCGCTCCGCTCGCCGGTAAACGACAGTGAATCTTTGGAGACACGACGAGAGACTCGGGCCAGAAACGAGCTGACGTCCAGCCTGCAGGGGGGAGCGACGATTAACCCCGAGGGCCCGCTGTGATGTCACACACACTCATATTTTGGCATTATTTAATAACAATAATAATAAAATTAAACAACAAGATAAGAAGCACCCCACCCCCCCCCCCCCCCCCATTTACACGTTTACACGTTAAGAACATTAAAACACAATAAAAGAACAGCACATAGACAACATACAAGGACACGTCCAACAATACGCTTAATAAGTTAATAAAACATGGAGAAGACAATCAAGACAGGCTGAGAGGGGGGCTGAGGGGGGGTTACAGCAGCTGTCCCTCAGCTTGTCCTTCTCTGTCTCTCTGTCTCTGGTCTCTGGGGGGGGTCTCTGTCTCTCTGTCTCTGTCTCTCTGTCTCTCTCTGT
>NC_056482.1:25298012-25311860 GCF_008729295.1 Plectropomus leopardus
GTGTGTGTGTGTGTGTGTGTGCGTGCGTGTGTGTGTGTGCGTGCGTGTGCGTGTGTGTGTGTGTGATTTCGGGCAGAGGTGCTCTCGGAGGCAGACAGGATTAAAAAGGAGGAGAGTGACACGGCAGCCGTGGAGAGAGAATATTTAAATGTCCGCCTCATTAATTCTGTGTGCTGGTTCAGTGTGTCCGTCTGTGTGTCCCGCACGCTGTGATGTGCCAATCAAGCAGCCAATCAGACACAGCGACAGCCGTGTGCAGAAAACAGGAACCTCACAAACACACGTATGTAAATGCACATGTGAAGGCGTGCTGCGGCAGGAAGCTGCAGGCTGTTGGAGGATTTGTGTTCGGCTGCGTCTGCAGAAGAAAACGGTTTTTACGTTTCTCTAAAAACATCACATTTGTACGTTTCATTCTCGTCACATCGGCGTTTCTAAAGTGACGTAGTGTTTGTGGCGGGATAATGTCATCAGAAGCGGCTGTTTTTTTACTAAGACGTCAGTGTGAAAGGTGATTTTTTTGGTTTTTTTTTAACCGAGACATCGCTGTGTTTCCTGCAGAGGAAGTGCCACAAAATGCATTTTTTCACCGAGACATCACGGCATTTCTTGCCTGGATAGCGCCAAAAAATACTTTTTTTTACACAGTTTTTCCTGCTGGGATAGTGCAAAGAAAAGCTTTTTCTTTTTTTAAATTTAATTTAATTTTTCGCAGGATGTCCTTCAGGGAAAGTACCATGAAATGTTTTTTTGATATCGCTGTGTTTCCTGCTGGGATCCAGCTGTGAGAAAATGCTCATTTTAGAGCAAAACTGCTCAGAAAGATTTTGGACGAATGAAGCTGAAGACCTCACAGTTCAGTTTGGTCCTCACAGGGACAGAAGTCCCAGAGAAAACACACACAGGAGTGTGACTGTGGAACATTTTAAACAGGCTAACTTTTTTAAAACGTATTTTTAAACTCCACACACACACACACACACACTCACATAAATAAAGATGGTTAAACGTGTGAGCGCTCGGGGCTGGGGGCTTCAGGCCGCTCTCAGTCACTCCATGACTCAGTCAGAGATCCTCTGCGGCGCCGGCTCTCTTTTCACGCAGATTTAAACTTCATTATTCCGTTCGGAGGTGGGCCGTTTGTCGGCTGTGTCAGCTCTCATTACCCACAGCCCGGACTTCCTCCCCGCAGCCTCGCCCGCACTCACCTAACCTCATCTGGTGGCTGATTCAGGCGTCCTCGGCGGTCGCTCTGCGGCCGCGGCGTCCTGATGGAAACGAGGTGGAGCAGTGACACTGTCGCTGCGAGCCCGGCTGACACTAATCATTACGGTTAATGTCCCACACAGTTAGCCTCTTACCTCGCTCGCCGCCAACCTGCCGCCGCTGCAGCAGAGGAGGGCAGAGACGAGAAAATAAGAGATCTGAGGAGCCCCCGCGGGGGCGGCGAGGAAAATATTGTAGGTGGGTGGAAAAAACTAAAGAAGAGAACGGAGGAGAGAAAATCTACAGCTGATCTCCTCCTTCAACACATCTGCAGGTCCCAGTCTTCTGAGAGCCATTTCTCAAGAACGCCTCGAGGCAAATTTGGCATAAACATCCACAAGGACTCACTGATGAACTGATCAGAGGTCGGTGGTCGAATGTCAAAGTCAGCTGCATCCGTCTTATTCTCGCGAACGCCATATCTCAAGAACGCCTTCAGGGAATTTCTTTAAATGTGGCACAAACGTTTACCCGAGCTGAAGGCTGAGTTGATCAGAATTTGGCGGTCGAAGGTCACTATTACCTTGCGTCAGTCTCATTCTCATGAATGAAGCATTTCAAGAACACACCTTTCTTCAATTTTGGCACAAACGTTGGATCCATTGATGAACCGATAAGAATTTGCTTATCGTAGGTCAGAGTTTACTGTGACCTTGCATCTGTCATTCGAGTGGACTCAATGATGAAATGACGAAATGATTCGATTTTGGTGGTCAAAGGTCAAGATCACTGTGACCTCATCTTTCTCCTTGTGAAATTTGTTGATTCGTAGCTCATGGTCACCATGACCTTATCTGTCCCATTCACTTGCACTTAACAGTGAACTAATTAGATTTTGAGGCTACAAAAAAAGCCCACTGTGACCTTGCATATGTCTCATTCCTCTGAGTGCATTATCTCAAGAACACCTTGAGGGAATTTCTGCAAATTTGGCACAAACGTCCACTTAACAATAAACTGATAATACCGTAATTTGATGATCAAGGTTACTATGACCTCATGAAACAGGTTTCTGGTGGTAACTCTAGATTCAATCAAATGTCTACAAGGATAAAATGAAAAAGTGATGACATGACATGAAGGTCGCTGTGACATCATCGTGTTTTCAGCGTCATGTCTCAGTAACAGACGGAGAGACACGAATCTGTAAACTGTGCTGACTGTAGAGATCTTCAGAGTGTGAAGCGTCCTTGTTTTTTTACTGACGGATGGAAACTGAGAAAAACGCGACTCGTTCACGGTAGAAAACCATCGTGAACGAGTCACTGCGAGTTTGTCAGCTGTCAAACTGGAATAACCAACGCTCAGCAGAGCAGATGGTCTGCGCCCACATATGGTCGACACGGAGCCGTCTTAATTCTAAAACTTTGTTTTTCCTGTGAAAACGATTTGTTCCCAAATTAGATTATTGCGGATTTATCTGTATGTAGCTGGAGAAGATTTTTCAAGCTGTTCATTTGATCAATGCATTGACAAAGAGATTCTGGGGGGACACAGTCTGCTCCCAGATAAATGCTGAATAATTAAGGCCCTAAAACGGACCCCTGTGGGACACTGCAGCAGAGACACAAAGAGGAGACATCTGTCCACAGTGAACAACATGAAAACAGCTAAGTCTCTTCTTCTTTGTCCTCTCTTTAGGTGGCACACAAAAAACTGCTTCAGAGCCAACATCTGGTGAGGAGACGGACGGACGGACAGCTGGACGGACAGCTGGAGGGCAAGCTGGACGGACAGCTGGATGGACAGCCGAAAGGACAACTGGAGGGACAGCCAGACGGACAGCCAGACGGACAGCCGGACTGACAGCTGCACGGACAGCTGGACGGACAGCCAGACGGACAGGCGGACAGCTGGATGGACAGCCGGATGGACAACCAGACAAACAGCCGGACAGACAGCCGGATGGACGGACAGCTGGTTGAGGAAATCATTATTTGACGGTCTGGGCGTCGTGTGAAAAAGTCAAACTAAATCCAGGTAAATGGCAGCAGCTCTGCTCCGTTTATCCACACTTAATGACGTTTAAAATGAGATCTCACACAAAGCAGTGGTACTCAACCTACAGCCTGCAGGCAAAATCTGGCCCCGGACAGGGTCCCTGGTGGCCCCCTCAACCATTTTCTGAATGACAATAAAAATAAAGTGATTGACTCTGTGAACTGTTTCTGTCCTTTTAGTCTCCATAAGGTGTCAGAGACATAAAACTGCATCAAAATAGAGCTTGTTGATCAAAAAAAGAGCCAGAGGAGGATCCCCCACACCCCCGACAGAGGACATGGGAAACATCCTCAAATCTTACGAATGTACTAAAATCCTAGAAATGTCCTAAATCTGAGAAATGTGCTATAGTCCTAGAAAGGTTGTAAAATATTACAAATGTACTAAAACCTGAGATTTGTCCTAAAATCTCAGTTTTGTTTTTCAAATTTGACACAACATTCACTTGGATTCAACGATAAGCTGATTAGATTTTGGTGGCCAAAGGTCAAAGGTCACGGTCACTGGTACCTTGTGAACACAGTATCTGAAGATGGCCATGATGGAGTTTCCTCAAATAAGGCGATTTTTAACGTTTACTTGGACTCAGGAAGGAATTAGTATCTGGTGGTAGAAAACCAAAGGTCAAGGTCGCAGGGACGTCATAAAAAAAGCTTTTGGCCGTAACTCAAGAACCTCGGGTTTCCAGGCTTACAGCCACGTGGCTGTAAAGTATTTGTATTTCTTATTAATGACACAGTTTCAACACTTTTCATTTATCACAGTTTACTGACTTCATTACCTTTGAGTTTAGGTTTAAGATTTTCGGGATATGAAGTATATGAACGTACTCTAAGGATTAAGCAAAATATTCGTGTGGGCACCGGACGACTGTTTCTTGTTAAGACAGAAGATGAAGCAGTCCAGATGATTTCTTAATCCGTCTTCGTCGCTGGTAATGAAAAGAGTTAACGGATGTTGTGAAGCAGAGCGAGCGATGAGGGAGGAGAGAGGAGGAGCGCCGCAGATGGATCACGTCGATGGAGACGGAGAGGAGTCTGAAGCAGATGTGACGGAGGGACTCTGTGTGGAAACAGAGGGAATAAAGACGGACGGGTAGAGTTGGAGAGAGTTGGCGAGCGGATTAGACAGAGCGATGCTGAGGAGGAGGAGACGTGAAGGAGTGACAGTGTGTGAAACAGATAAGAGCTGCGAGACGCACTCGCTTCCTTAAAAACCACTCAGAAGTGCTAATCCTGTTCTGAATTCATTATTTTTTAAACAATATATACTTCAAAAAGCTCTTATATAGTGATGAAAAATAACTGATAAAAAGCATCGATGGTCATTTCAGAGAAGGTTTGGTCTTGAACATTTGCCGACCAGCTACATGTTACCAAGTCCGTGCAGTCTACTTCTTACAGAGGTCATGCTCCTTAGGTTGAAATGAATCCGTGTGAATGTTTGAATTAGTTGTAGCCCACTCTTCTGTTGCTCAGTAACTTTATCCCAAACTTGATGCTCGCAGAGAAAATGCTCACCCAGGAAAGCCAGCAGCTGTTTGTACAGATGTTACTTTTATTTAGATCTCCAGACACATATTTCTGTTACACTGCTGTTGCGCTGTTAAAGTTTACAAATATATCAGCAAGTTTACAACCTCACCTTCACCTTCTGCCTACACTCGTTTCTCTTTCCTGCACATTACCACAAAGTGTAAAGCCCCGCCAGCAGCCGCAGAAACGCTGTAATCACATCATTCATCACAGACAACAGAAAGAAAGTTTTGGACAGAAGTATCTACTCAGAACTTTCTTTAGAGCCTAAAGATTAAACACTTTAAGTTTGACCTGAGTGTGGCCCTGGAGCAGTAGTTCACAACCACTCTTTATCATGTTTTGTGTATTTTGTTATCACATCATGGCTTTCAAATTATAATACTAATCAGAAACACAAGTGACTCTTGGTATCCCACAGGGATCCATTGTTGGGCCCCGTTTGTTCCTCATTATTTCAGTAACTGTATTAAAAAATTGAATTTCTTAATTCTAAATTATTTTTGTGGCAAATTCTGAAGAAGACAGAATTTCTAAGTAGTTTAAATTGAACAAACTTTCTTTGAATATTGATAAATAAAATGTAATGATATAATTAGCAGAAAGAGCGGTCATTTTAAATCTAGTTCATGCCTTGAAAACGAATCTCAAGTCTCATAGCGAGATTTATTGTGTTTTACTCCATGAAAAGTAAAGTTGGAAAAAATCAAACGTTTTTAATTTGCTGTAAGATAACAGAATTAATTGGCGTGATCAAAGTAATATTTAGTAATCACATTATGGCTTCCCAATTATATTACTAATAAGAAACACTTGGATTGAGTTCTTATTTGGTGCATGTTACTTTTGGCGTCCCACAGGGATGCCTTGTTGGGCCCCTTTTATTCTTAATTACTTTAATCCCTGCTCAGTGAATCTGATTTTCCTGTTTGTTTGTTAGTGTTTTTGTTACTTTTTGCTCATTACTAGCTTGTTTCTGTCACAAAACCTTATTTTATAAGGCAAATACGGATTAGATATAATTTCTAAATTGTTTAAATTAAAGAAACTTTCTTCTTTTTCTTGATATTTAATGGCAAGAGTTATTGTAAATGAAATTAAAAGATCCTGGGATCAGCCTCTGGGGACCATGAACACCAAATTGCATATCAATTAGACCAAATTTTTGTGTAGTTTTTTGGACACTTTTGGTCCAGACCAAACTGTTTCTGGACAGCTCGCGGGGCACTGATAATCATCCTCCCTCTTTCAAGTATGTAAGAAAGAACAGTAAAGTAAGGCCACACCATAGTCACAGAAACTGATCTTTCTTTTTCTTCCAGCTGACGGAGGACGCAACACGACATGACGACCTCCTACAGACGCCGAGCCGCTGACCGTCTCACAGCGCGACACGCCTCTGCTGTTCCACATCCTGGTATCGTCTATGAAACATAAAAAACACCCCACAGAGTGGCCAGAGGTAACGTACACACTGAAGAACAAACACACGCACACACACAGACACACACAGACACACACACACACACACACACACACACACACACACACACACACACACACACACATTGATCCTTTGAGACACTGCATCTGTGCAATTTCTTTCACAAACCGAGGAAAAAAGGCAATGAGCAACTTTTTTCCCACAAATTGCATAAGAGGGATATGTACAAAAACTAAATAAAAAAAACCTCTTTATTTATAATTAATATAGTTACATATTTAAAAAAAAAACCAAAAAAAAAAAACATTTTTAAACTACTATTTCAATAATTTTCTTGTACTTAGTTTTGTTACCAATTTCTTGCTAATTTTTGGGTCACTTCATGGCCTTCTTCCCATGTTTTTGAAACTGGCTCAGGTTTCAAAGGGTTAAACATGTTCATAGAAGTAAAAAGAAAGGACCAAATAATCAAATTATCTGAATGTTATAAGCAACTGAATACCTCATGTGGAAATGTACGTTTGACTTTATTTCATCTGTGGCTCCCCTCATCTGACTAAAAGCACAATAATCGATCAAGTTATGGCCAACAGGTCCAGATGGCGTTTCAGTTCAGTACATCCGAACTGCACCTTTACGGTTCTAATGACCGGTCACTTCGCTGTGCTGGCAGCATGCTCACCGTCTGGATTTTGTCCAGACTCCTGTCTGTTATGTTTGACCATGAATACCTGAGACGGACCAGTGCCAGTACATGTAGCAACACAAATACGCGCCTCCTCCCTCAAAAGAAGTCTAGTAGTAGTAATGTTCGTAACCGATAGCAACCATCTACGTCATAGCACTGTATAAAGACCGCTGCCTTTCTATGTGATCTGCGTCAGCAAGCTCTCTATGCTTTGGGTCAGTAAGTGCGCTTTTATTCTTGTCTGTGTCTGGGCTGACCCGAGTGCTTGTTGTAGCTCGCCGTCGTCTTAGTTTGTCTTTGTATTTGTCTTCGTGTGTGTCGTCCTCGTTTATTTGTACTTGGTTTTGTTGTAATTGTAATCATAATTGTATACTTATACTCTTATTCATATTAAACATGTACTGACTGAAGCTTCAACCGTCATCCTTCAGAATTCATCACAGAAACTCATCCTATCATTGCTGCAGGGCGTCTTCAGGCTGTCTGACACAAACCGTCTACACGGATTTTTGACTGATCAAAATTTGAGCCTACAGTTATCAAAATGTTTGACTGTAAACGCTGCTGTAAACATAAACTTGTAAAAAGACAAAATTTTGCTGTTATTGTAAATTAAGTTTGTAACATTTCAGAATTTTGTCTCAAAAACCTAATTTTCATGTAAACTACTGCAGTCTGCGGGAAAATGGCGTCTTTAAACATCCGTTTTTCACTTAAGGATCAAATCAATCTTTGTAAAAACTAATGATCAACATCTCTGCTGTCTGGATGAAGTCTGCAGATTTACAGTTTAGTCTTGATGAGTGAATTTTTGGCAGCAGTTTGAAATCTGCCTCTCCATGCACAGACAGCTGATATCCTGCCCCCTGCTGGTCGGCTCCGTCAGTGTGAAGCGTCTCCGGTTTCTCTCTCAGCATGGAGTTCGCTGGGATACTGACTTGTTGTCTGAGGTTTTGAGTTCAAACCTCAGGTGATGCAGAATGCTCTTTCTGATGCCGAGTTGTTCATTGTCTTCCGATTCAACTGCTGCTTGCCGCTAAAAAATACCCGGCCCCGACCCAATGCTGCGATAGAAGCGTCCTTTCTCTGAAATGAGTCGAAAGAGTTGATTTTCTGAAGGATATAACAGAACCAGGGGGAGGTGCAGAAGTCTAGTTTTCTGTCAGAACACTTAAACTACAGCAAGTGTTCGGCAGTGATTCAGTTTCACATGTCGTCCTTCAGTTGCTTATAATATCTGAATCCTTTCTTTGCAGCCATACACACACACACACACACACACACACACACAAACATGCACTCACACAACTATACACTTACAGAATGTGAAATATACACTCTCCCGTTGAGATTTCGTCAGATGGACTTTGTTCATATTCCACATTAAATGAAGTTTATACAGAATGTCGACAACAAAATTAAGATAAAGACCCGCAAAAAGCACACTGGTGTACAGCATGAGTGTTTGTGTCCGTGTGGGGACCCTGTTTGCCCGCTAACGAGGTCTAAGGGGACGGCGACAGTGTGTGTGTGTGTGTGTGTGTGTGTGTGTGTGTGTGTGTGTGCTTTGTATGTATGTGGTATAGATAAGTTGCCACCAGAGAAGTCCAGGGGAGTGATAAATGGAGCTGACAAACACCGTGGAAGGTTCTGTCCCATCTGTCCAGCCTGGGAAGCTCGTCGTCTGTCTCGCTTTTAAAACTTGTTGTCCGAGTGTGTGTGTGTGTGTGTGTGTGTGCGCGCACTGTGTTTTCAGTCCAGCTGTCTCAGGTCCAAAAAAGCTGCAGGGAGTGAGTCAGAGCTGGGCTGCCCAATAAGCACACAAACCCTCCAGACAGGGAGCAATGGAAATGAAGTCACTGTGATCCGAAATCCCGAGAGTCTCTCTCTATCGCTGCCTTTGTTATTTCTCTCCACAAAACACACTTCCTCTTCTTTGCCCTGTGTGTGTGTGTGTGTGTGTGTGTGTGTGTGTGTGTGTGTGTGTGTGTGTGGCGAAACGGCTAATCTGAACGTCCTCCAGAACACTCTCCCTCCTCGATTGCCTGTTGTTGATGTTTGGATGTCTGTTGGTTGACATTTTCTCGCAGCGAAGGGGCGACGAGTCACGTGCCATTCCCCGGGTCTTGCCATTTATGAGTGTGTTTGTGTTTGTGTTTGTGTGTGTGT
Source organism: Plectropomus leopardus (assembly GCF_008729295.1). Taxonomy (NCBI): domain Eukaryota; kingdom Metazoa; phylum Chordata; class Actinopteri; order Perciformes; family Serranidae; genus Plectropomus; species Plectropomus leopardus. The sequence goes on from NC_056482.1 coordinate 25,307,116, forward strand.
GTGTGTGTGTGTGTTTTTACAGTGTGTGTGTATTTATGAGATGAGGAGTAGAAATGTTGGCAGGATGGACACACACACAGTCACAGAGACGTGGTGGAGAAGTGGAGCTGATTGCCGGCTGCTGCTCTTCGGTCCTGCAGAGTCCTGAGAGTCTATTGACCCCCGAGCCAGCAGAGCCTGAGAGGAGGAGGAGGAGGAGGAGGGAGTGAAGGAGTGAGGGACAGAGGAAGGTGAAAGCATTAGTGGCACACAATTCGTACGTAACAGATGTGTTTCTTGCAGCCAGCAAATATTAAATGTTGACACACACACACACACACACATACACACATATGTACATATATACACATTCAGCCATATACAGTATATACATATACACACAAAAAAAGGAAATAAAATAAAATCATTATGCAGCACATGTATACTATAGCTCTGGCAATAAGTTGCAGAACAGGTCAGAGGTGGAAAACAAATGAAATTAAAGCTGCAAGCAGCGATGAAAGGGCCCTCGCACCCCCACACGTGTCGGGGTACTGCTGAACTCAAGCTAAAGCGGTCGTTCATTTCTGTGAAAGTCGGATAATGTGCGCAGAGAGTTTGGACCCTGGAGTTAGATATTTTGCATGATGCAGTACTTCCAGTGCCCACTAGATGGCACTAAAGGGCACTTAAATTCTACGTCACCATGGTGTGCATTATTTGTAGACCAAACCGTGTAAAGTTAATGTAAATTTATTCATTAACATTTAAACAAAAAAACTGTCTGGAGTGTTGAGTTTAAAACTTATCCAGGGCAGGTACGTTTTACATGCTGCTTCCCAGAGAAGAGTCTGGACTTCAACTTAAAACACAGTCTAAATGTCTCACGGTCTGCTTGCCTGCAGACCGTGAATGAGATCGTGAATTTGAACCTCATCCAGGACAGGTGAGTTTTACAAGCAGCTGTCCACACCACAGGGGGAAAAAGAGCGCCAAAAAATAGTCTAAGTGTCAGTTGGATTAGCTTGAAGAGTGTTGCAGGTTGTGAGATTGAACTTCATCTAACTTTATCTTCATTTTAAAGACTACTGTCTAAATGACGGTTTTAAAGAGAACGATGAAAACAGTGAAAGTGTCAGGAGGTCTGGCTCAGTGGGTTAGACGACTGGTTGGAGTCTCTGACGTTGGGGGATTGAGCCTTATTTGGGACAGGTAACTTTTAATGGTTGTTGTCCAAATTTGAAAGGTAAAGGCAACGTCCAAAATGGTAAAAGTAACTGTTGCCCCAACAAGTCCCTGAAGTCTCAGCTGAAGTCAGCTGGTGCAGAACGCTGCTGCACGTGTTCTAACGGGAACCAAGAAAAGGGACCATATTTCTCCTGTTTCAGCTTCTTTGCACTGGCACCATGGGTTACCGTGGTTCCCAAAGTCCCCAAAAGTAGGATGGGAGCCAGAGCCTTCAGTTACCACACTCCTCTTTCATGGAACCATCTTCCAGTTTCAGTCAGGGAGGCAGACATCACTGTGTTTTGTGATAATGGGCTTTATAAATAAAACTGAACTGAACTGGTATAATTTGTTTTTCTCAATATTTACTGCATTTCAGTGTGAAAGATACAGCTTCCCCTGCAGTAACTCGTCTCTTTCTGATCTCTCTGCCAGCAGTATGAACACCGGTCTCAGCGTGCCCCTCCTCCGTCCTCCCTCGTTACCCTTGAGGACAGGATCCAGTCCCAGTGAAGCCACCAGCTGCTGCCCACTGTTTCTGATGCAAAGATCATCTATTGACCACATGTTCGCCGGTCGCCCGAAGCTGCTGCCTCCCTGCATGTTCTCCTGTAGCCCGGAGAGAAATACTTTGTGCTGCATAGAGTTTCATGTGTGATGACTTTGGCGACCCTGTGAGTACAAATATTTTACAATAACATCAATATCGCTGCCTTCCTACTCGTCCACCCCCAGCACATATGGTGCAGAACAGTACAGCAACCGCAAAGGTTGACTTCTGGGAGGTGAACTGACCTATAGAGGCAAAGTTTGTTTGGAGAAGAGCTTTTCTTCTATGCCAACAATACAGTGGTAAATGTTTTAACTGTAGCTAGACTTTTTTATTTTACGTTATATGTTTAATTTGAGCAAAACCTAAAACATTTAGATTTGATTTAAATTGAAAAGCTGCAATTGAGTGTTTTTCTTCTTTAAATAACTTCAAGATTTGATTTTTAATTCTGATTTTATGTTTTGTGTGATGATGACAGAAGAGGCTTGCTATACTACATTCATCATGCATCTTTTAATTCAATACAACGTTGTTGTTGTTTTGTTAATTGCTTATGTCTAAACTTCCTTACTATCTCTGTATCTGTCGTTAAATTCACAATTTATTTGAAAAAGTCAGTATATTTTTTAATATATAAATAGAAGCACAATGTAACTGTAAAGTATATGTCATTTTCAGCCATTTTTTTCAATACGCAAGATAATGATATTCATGTCCTTTTTAAGACATTGTATACTATGACATGTCTCCACAAACTGTATTATGTTGTTTTCAGACATTTTTTTGACATGTCAAAATTTGACATTTTTCGACATACTATATACTCTGTTGTTTTCAGCCATTTTTTCGACATGCTAAATTATGATGATGAACATTGTATACTATGATGTGTTTGTACAAGCTATAATATATTGATTTCAGCCATTTTTTGACATGCTATACTATGGCGCTTTCGGCCATTTTTTTTTTGACACGCTTAAATTTAAAAGTTTTTGGCCTTTTTTCGACATTGTATACTATGATCTGTTTCTAGGAGCTAAAATCTGTCATTTTCAGCCATTTTTTTGTGACACATCAAAATTTTACAGTTTTCGACATACTACATTATGGCGTTTTTGGCCATTTTTTTGACATGCTATGTTATGACTGTAGACCAGCCAAGAAAAGAAACTCGCGCCCAGATCCTAACCAAAGCGTCATGTCGGAAAAAAGGCCAAAATGTCAAATTTTGACATGTCCAAAAAATGGCTGAAAACGACATACTATAGCTTATAAAGACATGTCATAGTTGTCATAGTTACAATGTTGAAAAAAAGGCCAAAAACATCATAATTTACCATGCTGAAAAAACTTGTGGGAAACGCCATAGTATAGTATCTTCAAAAATGTCAAATTTTGAAATGTCAAAAAATATCTGAAAACGACATATTATAGCTTGTAGAGATGCGTCATAGTATACAATGTTGAGAAAAACCCACGAAAAACATAATGATTTTAGCATGTCTGAAAAATGGCGTAAAATGTTTTAGTATAGTATGTCAATAAATTTCAAATTTTGAGATGTCGAAAAAAATGGCTTAAAATGTCATATTATAGCTTGTAGAGACACGTCGTAGCATATAATGTTGAAAAAAGCCAAAAATGTCATAATTTAGCATGTAGAAAAAATTGCTGTAAACGACATAGAATATTATATTGGAAAAAGGTCAAATTTTGACATATCAAAAAAATGGCTGAAAACGACATATTATAGCTTGCAGAGACACGTCATAGTATACAATGTGGAAAAAAAATGCCAAAATGCCATAATTTAGTATGTCGAAAAAAATCACCAAAAACGCCATAGTATAGTATGTCTTCAATTCTGAATTATGGCATGTCAAAAAAATGGCTGCAAACAACATAACATATATCTTGTCGGGATACATCCTAGTATATAATGTTGACAAAAAAGGCCATAAACGTGATAATCTAGTATGTCGAACAAATGGATCCGATCTGCGGCTGTATGTCCTAGACACTTGGGCGATGACAGGAGCAGAGCTGTCAACTGACACGAGTGTTGAAGGATGCCGGTCAGGCTGAAGGAGGCCTTATGGTCTTTACTGGCTCAGGGGTCTCCTGAGGCAGCAGACAGGTACCGGTTGGCCAGAGGGGCTACAGCTGAGGTGGTCGCCAAAGCTAAAACTCGGGTGTGGGAGGAGTTTGGGGAGGCCATGGAGGAGGACTTTCGGTCGGCCTCAAGGAAGCTCTGGCAAACCGTGAGACGTCTCCGGAAGGGAAAGCAGGGCTTGTCTCAGGCTGTGCTCAGCAGGAGAGGACAACTGGGGACCCACACTGGGGACATTGTTGAGCGGTCGAAGGAACACTTTGAGGAACTCCTGAACCCTGGGTGAGGGTGTGCCCTGTGAGTCTGAAGACTCGGGGCATTTGTCATCTATAGTTTTGGAAGAAATTGCTGAGGTAGTCAAAAAGCTTCTTGGTGGCAAGGCCCCAGGTGTGGATGAGATTTGCCCTGAGATGCTGAAGGCTCTGGACGTTGTTGTGCTGTCTTGGCTGACAGGCCTTTGGAGGTCGGGTACGGTGCCTGTGGAGTTGCAGACAATGGATTCTGTCCTGGTCCTGGAAGAACGGAGCAGCTCTTTAACCTTGTGATGCTGCTGGAGGGGATGTGGGAGTTTGCCATTTTTGCAACATTCTATGGTATGGTATGTCTTGGTACACTATTTAAAGCAGTTTTCAGGTGATTTCAGCTGTTTTTGGGAAATGTCCTTTTTTGGCATTTTTGCCTTACTATAGCCTTGCTTTTTGGGTCATTTTTTCGACGTTCCAAACTATGGTCTTTTTTGCCATTTTTACAACATGCTATGCTATGACGTGTCTTTGCACGCTATTTAACACACCTTTCAGTAATTTTCAGCAGTTTTCTGGAAATGTCATTTTTTTTGCCATTTTTGCCTTACTATAGCCTTGCTTTTTTGGTTAT
>NC_056482.1:25312360-25319860 GCF_008729295.1 Plectropomus leopardus
AAATTAACTGTGTATTTTTTTCGAAATTCATTGGTACAAACCAAAAAAAAAGGCTCAGTGTGGTTCATCTATGACTGTTTCTGTAGTTTGATCCAATAAAATCGTCCTCACCCTCTGTGGTCCGTATGATTAAATTCCAATAATGTTTAATAAAGTGAAGCTCTGATTAAAAAGTACTGTGACGTGGTTCCTGTGTGCCGCGGGCTCGTTTGGCACGTGGACACGCATGTATATGTTCACATTAGACGAGCGGAGGAGAGGGTGCGGAGGTGAGATTGTAGTCGGCTGGTGTTATTTAAAGAAAGCGTCTCGGGATCTTCGGCACGTCGTCTCACACTTCTCTCGTCTTCCTCCTCCACCTAACCTTTCTCCTCAATTATCTGCCTCTCCCACTCTTTCTTTATTCCACTCAAACATGCGACTCTGCACACACGGCACACTTCATTTTACCGTATCCGTGAGGACCGCCCCCGTCCATCGAATCTACTGCTCGCTCTACAGGCCTCCAACCCGAACCGCTCCACAGAAAACTGCTGATCCACCACCCAATTCTGATCAGCTCATTGTCAAATCAAAGTGGAGGTTTGTGCCAAATTTAAGGAAACTCCCTTAATGCGTTCTTCAGATATCAAGGTTACGAGAATGAGACAGACACAAGGTCACAATGACCTTGACCTCTGACTACCAAAATCTAAGCAGTTCATTGTTGATTCCAAAGGGCTGTTTGTGCCAAATTTAGGGAAACTCCCTCAATGTGTTTTTGAGAAACCATGGTTACAAAAATGAGATGGACACAAGGTCATGGTGAACTTTGTCTATCAAAATCTAAACAATTTATTGTTGAGTCCAAAGGGATGTTTGTGCCAAATTTGAAGAAATTCTCATGGTAAAAAAGGTCAAATCTGGTTCTCAAGAATGAGACAGATAACATCAAAATTACCTTGACCTTTGACCACTAAATTCTAATAAGTTAATTGTTAATTGTCTAATAAGTTAATAAGTCAAGTTAATTGTTGAGTCTAAGTAGACGTTTGTGCCAAATTATAGGAATCCGCCTCAATGCTTTTTAGAGATACCACGGTTATGAGGACGATGTAGACAGAAAAAAAAATCGCAATGACCTTTGCCCACAAAAATCAGCGTTTGTGCCAAATTTACAGAAATTTCCTACAAGGTTTTCTTGAGGTATCTGATTCACAAGAATAAGACAGACAATGTCACAGTGACCTTGACCTTTGACTACCAAAATACAAGCAGTTTATCGTTGAGTCCACGTGAATGTTTTTGATAATTTATATTATTGTTGGATTTTTAAATCCAGCAATAATTTCTTCATTCCAATCATTTCTACTAATATAATTTCAAGAATTTCATAATTTCAAACGCTTCATGCATTTCCCCCTGGTCACTCAGGGAGGTGACATCTATTTATCTATCTGGAAAAAAAAAACCTGATTCCTGATGAAAAACAGGTGAGCGCCGCGGTGCTTGAATGAATTAAAAATCAACTTTATTTCTGTGCCTGTGGGAATTCACATGAATATGCTTTTTTTTTTAGTATGGAAGTTAAAATTAGTCTCCTACAGAAAAGTTAGAAGTTTGGAAGAAAAGAGTAAAAAATCTGCAGTCTTGAGATGCGTGGAAAGGCTGTGTGTGCAGAGTTGTGTTTGGAGGCAGCAGATGGGATGAAAGAGCTCTTTGCGTTTGTTATTTTTGTCGGAGGAGAACCAGCGGGTCCAGTCAGATCTGAATCTGTGGGAGTTTTGGGGGGAAGCTGCAGACTCAAACGCAGCTCTGACTTAAGCTGCAACCCGGCCGTCAATCCACGAAGGTGACCGAACTTTGGAGGATTTTATTTTCACGTTCAATCTGCACGCTTTTGTGGGCGTGAGGTGCGGCGCAGAGCGAGGACTCACTGAGGCAGCTGTTGTGCGTGAAGTCCCGGTGGAAAGCGTCACACTCGCGCTCCTGACTGCCGGTGCCCCTGCAGGTACACCACAGGCTCATGGTGATGTTGGAGGGACTGCTGTCGCTGTAGTTGGGCGTTACATCAGAGCCTGAGATGGAGAGAACAGGAGAGAGAGAGAGAGGTGGGGGGAATTAGGATGCAGATTAGCCAGGAAGAAAGCTAAAGAGGATTTCTGCAAATTGAGAATTGAATCAGTGGATGATTTCCAGCGAGGAAGTGAGTCACCTGCAGCGGGTTTCTCTGACAAAGACACGCTGACAGAATAACAGCTTCTGCTGTAACTCTACAAAAAGCGATGGTATTCAAATAATGGAGGTTGGTAGAATTATCTACACTATCAATCAGTGCAAAAGTGCCTTTTTAAACTAATTTTCTTACTAAAATATCAATTACACTGATTATCAGTGAAATTTAGGGTTTACAGCTCTAATATAGGTTTAGAATCAGTTATTTTTATCCCGTTTGTGTGAAATTATGTCATAATTGGTGCATGAATTTTTGAATTATAGCGAAAAACACATTGACACTGACCATGAAATTCTTATTAGTTTATTACTGAGACCAAGTGGAAGCTTGCGCCAAATTTTAGGAAATTCTCTCAGGGTGTTGTTTAGATATCGCAGTGAGGAGAACGACAGTAACGACAAAACCACGGTCGCCTTTGACCACAAAGTTCTGGTCAGCTCATAGTTGAGTCTGTGGACTTTTAAGTTAAGATTCTTGTAGAGATTCTTGAGTTATCAGGATAACAAGAACAAATCTATCCAAGTGGATGTTTGTGCCAAATTTGAGCAAATTCCCTTACAATAAAAGATTGTATTCAAAGTGCTTTTTTAAAACTCCTTTTACGTACTAAAATATCAATTACATTGACTATCTGTGAAAATTTGGGTGTACAGCTCAAATCTAAGTTCAAAATTATAATAAAAATCTCTTCCACTTCATTATTTTATCATGTTTGTGTGAAATTTTGTCATACTTAGTGTATGAATTTTTGAGTTATAGTGAAAAACATGTTGACACTTTGACCACCAAATTCTAAATTCATTCTGTTGAGTCCAAATAAACTTTAGCAAGGCGTTCTTCAGATTTCAGGGTTACAAGCATGACACAGAAGGAAAATCACAGTGATCTTTGACTGCCAAAATCTAATCAGTTCATCGCTGAGTCCAAGTGGAAGTTTGTGCCAAATTTGAAGAAATTCTCTCAAGTATATATATCCTTTAAAAAAGGAGAATGAAAAGTGACCTTGAACTTTCACCACCAAATTCTAAGTTCAGTTCATTCTTTAATCCAAGAGGCAATTTGTGCCAAATTTGAAGAAATTTACTAGAAGTGTTCTTCAGTTATTGTGTTCATGAGAATGAAACAGACAGGGTCCCACTGACTTTTACAACTGACCACAAAAATCTGTTAAGTTCATTCCTAAGTCCAAGTGAACATTTGTGCCAAATTTGAGGAATTTCACTGAAGGTATTTTTGAGATATCAGATTCAAAAGATTCAGACAGACAAGGTGAAAATAACCATAACCTTGACCCATGTCCACAGAAATCTGATCAGGTCATCCTTGAGTCCAAGTGGACATTTGTGACAAATTTGAAGAATTTGCCTCAAGGTGTTCTTGAGATATTCTGTTCACGAGGACGAGACAGAGCCGGTCACACACCTTTGACCTTAAACTAAACAGATCTTTGTTGAGTCCAAGTGGACGTTTGTGCCAAATTTTAAGAAAGTTCTAGAAAATTAGATATTGCATTCATGATGAGACAGACAAATGAATGGACAGTTAAAAAACATTACCGCCTCGGGCCAATGCTGCTGCGGAGGCATAAAAACAGGCGAGTGAACTCACCGATGAGGCCGACGTAGGACATGAGACAGCCGTGGTAGTTATCATGAGGACAGCTGGTGACCGTGTGAGACGTCACCTGGCAGTTCATGTGGAAATCAGCGAGTCGAGACCTGCAGAAACACAAACACGCATCCAAAAGAAACACTGTAGGAAAAATACTTTGTAAAACAAATTTTAAAAAATATTTGCAGATTGAGTCCCTCCTGGAAATGAAAGTCGGTTAAAACCTTTCGAGGCCCGACCGTCTCTGTTTGACCTTTCCGCTCTCAGGCCGTTTTCAGCGTCTGCTATCGTATTTAATTCACATCCATTAAAGTGCACCCCAAAATCATCATCATCCGGTTCGCTGGCACACTGACCTTTTTTTCAACCTGAAGAGTTTGTAGAAATCATTTCATTCAAGTCTTTTTCCATCTTCAACCTTCAAATGTTTTTCCCTCCGTGTCCCCTCCTGTGCGCCGTTCACTCAGGAAGTTTCTTTAATTTTAGAAAGTTTTGGTGATTTTAGGGTTAGGATTAGGACTCTACCATTTTAGCGCATTTCTCAGAATTTTAAGAAATTTCTCTGATTTTTGGATGTTTCGAGGATTTTAGGGCGATTTTTCAAAGTTAGAATATTTCTAGCATTTAGGGACGTGTCCGATATTTTAATCCATTTCTAGGACTTCAGGGCATTTTCAGGATTTTAGGACGTTTCTAAAATTGTAGAATGTTTATCAGATTTCAGTATATTTCTATAATTTAAGGACATTTCTCGGATTTTAGGAAGCTTTTAGTATTTTGCAGGATTTTAGGACATTTCTTGGATTTTAAGACATTTTTAGGATTTTATGATGTTATTATGATTTTCTAGTATTCCAGACAATTTAGCACGTTTCTCTGAATTTTAAGACATTTCAAGGACTTTAGAACATTTCTAGCATTTTAGGACATTAGTGTCTTATCTGTGTCCTCTGTGGGGGTGTGGGGGATCCTCCTCTGGCTCTATTTTGATGCTGTTTTATGTCTCTGACACTTTATGGAGACATAAAGGACAAAAACTATTCACAGAGTCAACCACTTTATTCGTACTGTCAATCGGAAAATGGCTGGGGGCCACCAGGGGCCCTGTCAGGGGGCCCTGTCAGAGGCCCAGTCAGGGGCCCTGTCAGGGGGCCCTGTCAGGGGCCCAGTCAGGGGCCCTGTCAGGGGGCCCTGTCAGGGGCCAGAAGGCCCTGGGCCGTAGGCTGGGTATCACTGCAGTGAAGATCGAGAACAGCTGCAGTGACTCTCCTGACGGCTGAACATGTGGACATAAAAGGCTGATTCACGGAGCAGTGGGAGATAATCTGTGTGTTCAGCGTTCATGTCCTGCAGAATCCGGCACATCATGTTAATGCAGAAACTGTCACAGCCAATAATGTTCAGCGGCTCAGCTTAATCTACCGTCCTACTTCTCTGTGTCTCCGTCCTGTCTGTCTCTGTCTGTCTCTGCTCTTCACATCCACAGCCCCTCTCCTGCTGTCTTTTCTCTTACAGCAGTGATACTCAACGTACGGCCCGCGGGCCAAATCTGGCCCCTGATAGGGTCCCTGGTGGCCCCCCAACCAATAAAAAAGTGACTGACATTGTGGATTGTTTTTGTCCTTTTAGTGTCCATAAGGTGTCAGAGACATAAAACAGCATCAAAACAGAGCCCCCACACCCCCGACAGAGGTCCTAGATAAGATCCTAATGTCCTAAAATTATAGAAAGGTCCAAAAATCCTGTAAACATCCTAAATTCCTATGAATGTCCCCAAATCCTACAAACATTCTTAATTCCTAGAAATGTCCAAAAATGTCCTGAAATTGTAAAAACATGTTTGGGGCCGGTGACTGGCCCCTGGCCTCCTGTCATTTACAAAAGTGGCCCCAAATCAAGACACGTTGAGTATCCCTGACCGACATGATTCTTCTTCTTGCTTTTCAGAGTGTAACATGTTAAAGAGACAGAGAGACGGACATATGGACGGACGGATGGACGGACGGATGGACAGAGAGACACCCAGGAGGAAGAAGGTTAAAGATGTCGTCTGGTCAGATGACAGAAACGTGTGATCGTATCGCTGTGACGCTGTATGATGGACGAAGTACACTTCTGTGTGTGTGTGTGTGTGTGTGTGTGTGTGTGTGTGAATGCACGAGTGTTTGACTCGCTCACACGTGCGTCAGTGTGAAAAAGTGAAAATGTTTGTTTGCTTGTCTGTCGGCTGCAGGAAATGATGCAGTCTGACAGGCTGAGTGCTGCGCTTTTGACTTTCACACAGAGGGCAGGGAGTGTGTGTTACTGGGAGTGTGTGTGTGTGTCTGTGTGTGTGTGTCACTGTGTGTGTTGTCCTGCTTGAGTAATCCTGCCAACGATGTCAACTCGAGACAAAAGATGCAGTCATAATCCACACTGACAAACACACTCTCCTCCAGTCTCTCTCTGTCTCTGTGTGACACACACACACACACACACACACTCGCGCACACACGCGAGCGCACACACACACACACACTCACACACACACACACACACACACACACACACACACACACGCTCCACCCTTGGCTTGTCAGGCAAGATTGTTTATTTCAGTCATTTCAGTCTTTCAGTCAGGTTTTTTTTTCATTTTATTTATTTTATTTTTTGACATTTTGTGTCTTTTTAAAGTTATTTTGTATATTTTCTTTAAAGTTATTTTGTATATTTTCTTTAAAGTTATTTTGTATATTTTCTTTAAAGTTATTTTCTCTTCCTTGTTTTTGTTGTTGTCTCTTAGTGGACATTTACTGTAGTTTTTAGTAACTGTGTACGTATGTTTTGTTGTCTCTTTTGTCTCACTATGGAAATTTTGTGTCTTTTTGGAAATTTTGTGTCTGATTTAGGTAATTTGTATGTTCTTGTGGTTGTTTGTTGTCTCTTTGTGGACATCTAGAGTCTTTTTTAGTGATTTTGTGGCTCTTTTAGGTAATTATGTTTTTTTAAGTCGTGTCTTCTCGTGGTCGTTTTTTCTTTGTGTGGACATTTTGTCTCTTTTAGGTCATTTTGTATGTTGTTTTAGTTATTTTGTCTCTTTCTGTGGGTGATTTGTGTTTCAGGGTTTTTTTGACAGTTTTAAAGTCCTGGATAATATCAGCACTAATGAGCAGACAGGGAACTAACTGATCTTTTAAAAATGGCTGGCCGTATGAGCGGCGGGCAGCGGCAGTGACAGATGAAGGTCACAGAGGGCGGCGATGACGGCGGTCGTGATGACGGTGGTGGCGATGACAGTGGCGGCGGCGGCGGCGCTGCAGACCGCAGGAGGCTCGGAGACCGCCGAGCAGCTCTGAAACCACTCCATCAAACCCTGCTGGGACTCCTCGCCTCCCGCCGAGCCCGTTAAAGATTCATCCGCACTAATCACGAAGCAGGAGCAGAGTGAGCGGCGTTCCCGGACTCTGAGCGACCCGACATGTTTCCTCCGGACTCGACGCTGGTAATGAGCGGGCATACATGAAAAAATAAACCAGCTTAAATAAGACATGACCCCGAAGGCTCAGAGGTTGTTTCGCCCGAGTTCAGAGCTCCAAGAGGACGACGTCCATAAACGAGACGGCTGCAGGTTTTTGGTCGTATGACACCGAGGATCATCTCCAAGTTTTATCGAATACAGTTTGGGTCTTCAGAAC
>NC_056482.1:25324860-25346453 GCF_008729295.1 Plectropomus leopardus
GCGTCTCTGCAGGTCTCTCATGCATCGCTGCTGGCAAAGACCACGTCTAATTACTCCGAGTGTCAGTCAGAGCGCTCCCCGAGCAGCCGCCTCCTCCTGCCCGCTCCCCGCCACAGCAGGAGACCACCGCCTCCTCCCGCCTCCTCCCGCCTCCCTCCAGAGGCCGTGGAGATCCAGAGGAGCTGCAGGAGCTCAGCTGAGGTTAACGGAGCCTAAAACCAAAAGCTGGATTTCTTACAGGAAGTGACACGTGCTGCGAGCGGGATGCTGGCGTGAAGCAGGAGCGTGTTTTGGGGAGCTGAGGATTTTGGGTCGGCGTGCAGATATCGATTTATCCACGCTGCTCTGCTGAAAGTCACATGTTCACAGTGTGTGTGTGTGTGTGTGTGTGTGTGATCCTGCTTTGTGCTGACACAGGAGGCTCAGATCTCTGAGACCCTCTCTGGTCCGAGGGATTCTGGCTCCGAGTCTCGGTGTCAGTGTTCATGTTCAGTCGTGAAGCCTCGCTGAGCTGCAAACAGCCGCGAGCTCTGAGAGGAAAAACGGCGCTCTGGCTGCGATTAGAACATGAAAACGGATGTTTTTTAACAAATTTTTGTGTTTTTTACAGTCATTGTTACGTTTTTTGTTTGAAAAGTGTCGAAAAGCAGTTCTTTTTACCGTGTCATTATTGCGTTTCTTGTTGGAAAGTGTGACAGTAGTGATTTTTTCTGTCATCATTGTGTTTTCCTGCTTAAAAGAACCCAAAAAGCAGCAGATTTTTATCGAGTCGCTGTGTTTTGTGCTGGAAAAGCGATTGTTTTCGCCATGTCATTCTTGTGTTTCAGCAGTGAAGAGTGGTCGTTTTTTACCGAGTCATCGCTGTGTTTCCAGCAGGGACCGTGCCCCCAAAATCACGTATTTAAACCAAAACATCTTGATCTAACCGGCATCAACCAACGTGCACATGGCAAAAATATGCACACAGCGTGTAAAGCCGGTATTTTAAAACAAAATGAAATTGTGTTTTCGTTGTTGTCGTTGCTTTTCTAGCGGAGTGCCTCAGTGTGATTGGCTCTTCAGGCGGCTGCCTCGTATGCTCATACGTACGTGTCAGCAGTGCTACCTGTTCAAAGCAGCGGCGATATCGTACCTTTATTGGCTTCACCGTCAAAGATACGGTTGCAGAACGAGGACAGATCAGCACTGACAGCGCTGACTTTTTCTAATCCCGCGTCGTGTCTGAGGTTTGTGGAATCAGGTTTCAGTGTTTCTGTTTCTCTGTCGCTGCTCAGAAATGAACTCACAAACACGAACACGTGTAGACAACAAACCCCGCTGCTGTGCGGGCCGCGGCTGCAGACAGATGAGCGAGCGCACAGTGAGTGAAGCGAAGCCTGGTCGAGGCTCGGCTCTTCCCGTGGCAGCGGCGGCATCCTCCGGCTGAGCCGCCTGTTGCTCTGCCCGCTCTCAGATTAATGACTCAGCATTTTCTCGCCGAACAGATTCAATCAGACGATCACGTGAGGAGATTTATGACCATGAACATGCAGGTTGTTGTTTTTGGTTGTAAAAGAGTGAACGGAGCGCGACGCGGCTCAGAGAGCGTTTCCAGAAATAGAAAATGAACAGGAGCTGTTTGTGATGCTGCAGAGCTGCTTACAATAATCCACAACACACACACACTGATTTGCATTTCGAGAATCTGATTCTCGCACAGATTCTTCTGTAAAACAGATTGTGCAAATGTGATTTTGAAGCTGTTTTTGTGATTATTCAGATGCCGGGCAGGCGGAGCGGACGGCTGCTCACGTTGTTGTCTTCCTGCTCGCAGTGAGTCAGCGCCGAGTCAGTGACTCACCGAGTCCTCTAACAGGAAGCGACTGGTGGAGCGGCCTGTTTAATGAGGGTTCATCCTCCCTCCCATTTACATTCAAATCCGCCCGCATGTTGCTGCTCTGATTGTCTGCGGCACTCACAAACCAGACTGAAAAAAATCAAAGGTGAATAATTTCACATCAAAGCTCCTCATAAAAACTGAGATGCAAACAGTCGCAAAGAAAGATTCAAATTATTAAAGAGCAGCTTCAGATTTACTGCAGCTGATTCAGTCTGATGATCACGTCACTGTTTCTGTAAAAGAAAGACATTTTCAAGAGCAAAATCAGTTTCATTTTGATATTGTTGTTTTTAGCAGCGAGCGTGACAAACGACAGCTTTAGGACCGTGACATTTTGGTGTCCCAGAGGAGACTGACATCACCTGAAGGACAAAACTTTGTATCGACTACATCTCACATTTCAGTCGAGGAAAAGTTACATTTAGAGTGTGAAGATCTAAAAACGGCATTATTCTGGCTTTGGCCAATCCTGAGCTGAGTTCTGAGGTTTATTGTTCATGTCTGCAGGTCAGTGCTTCATTCACTGTGGTATTTGTATGCATAGATGTAGTATGTATATATGTGTATGTATGTATATGTATATATGATTTATATATATGTTTTATTTACTTTTTAATTCTTATTTTTTATGACCTATGGTCCTCCCTTTGAGTCTTTAATAAAGTTTTGAATTGAATATCGTGATTGATATCGTTTTATCGGCCATGGGTCCGTTATCGGTTATTTCTGTCTGTTTTTGTCTTTTTGTCTCTCTGTGATGGTTTTTGTCTCTTTGGGGTGATCTTGTGGTTTGCTGTATTTAGGCGCTGCTGTGGTTTTGTGGGGATGCGATGAACATCAGCTGTTATAAAAAGCTTTAACATCTCTGCTGCTGGATTTCGTCAGATCCATCAGTCCGTCTCTCACAGTGAAGCTGCAGGATCTCAACACTAAATGTTGCTCTAATTACCTGATTTCACATTTGAATCCGTCACAGAGCTGATCAGTGAAAACGGTGAAAACCTGCTCGGGTCGTTGAAAACAGGACGCAGGAAAACACAATGCTGCCTGTAAGCAAATGTCTCTGAAGGGTTTTAACCTCGAACCAGGACCAAAGGCTCTGCAGCACACACACACACACACACACACACACACACACACACACTCACTGATGAATATGTCGGAGTTTTGAAAGAAATCAATTAGAGTAATCTCCTGCGTCTCCACACAGAAACACAGTTTTGTCTCAGCGTCATTATTCTCATTCAGCGCTCTAAATGCTGAAGATGTCGACGCTTTAGAAAAAGACGAGAGCGGAGCGGCGCCGCGACCTCGGCCTTGACCATGAGGTGGAAAATGCTGCGAGTGTGCAGGAGAGAAACAGCATCACTGCCACGACCGACCGAGTGAAAGGAAACGATCCGATATGAATGAGACGCCGCAGCACGCAGAGCGGCTTCAAAACACGCCGTGACCACCTTCATGTCTCACCTGCTCCTTCCTGCCCGGCCCACAATTGGTCCACCGGCCGCAGTTTGCACTTCTGTTTCATCGGCACATTATTCTGCTGCTTAATCAATAATCATTCGTCTGCAAAATGTAGAAAATCTCTTGAAGTGCGTCTTCAGAAAATGACTGATTTTGATTTGCTCTTTGGATGGATGACTGAACGGGCAAACAGCGCACAGACCCAGGACCACGACGAGACACGAAATCTACACTACACTCTTCTTCTACTACTACTACTACTACTACTACTACTACTACTACTACTACACTTCACTACAAAAATACAAAAAAAGACCAAAAGAACCACTAAAACAAAACTAACTTAGTACGTCAAAATATTACTTTGAAGAGACTCAAACAACTATGAAAAAGCACGAAACTTCCACAGGCAGACACAAACGACTACAAAGAGACAATCAGCAACTACAAAGACAAACAAACCGACCACACAAAACAACCACAAAGACACAAACAACTACAAAGACACAGACAACTACAAAGACACAGACAACTACAAAGAGTCACAAAACTACCACAAAGACACAAACAGCTACAAAGAGACACAAAAAAAGACAAAGAGACACAAAACTACTGCTCAACATGTGTTTATCCGGGGAACCAATCAGGCGCCTGCTTTTAACACGGCGCCACTCTGATCTCAAGGGCACCTCGCCTGTCGTCAGCGGGGGAGGGGCGGCTGTTACTCACTTCCTCCTCTAACCTTTGCAGCCCGCCATTACCAATCAAACGTGTCATTTTGACTCGAGAGTGTTGCAGATTTCTCTCCAATTAAACCCTCCAGCAGCTGATTTCGCTGATTACTTCCTCTCGCCTCATCCTAATCAGCCGGCGGAGGCGCGTCTCACCTGCAGAGAGCGTCGGAGCGGCAGAGGCGTCGCAGGTCCAGGCAGGTGGGCTTGTGGCGCTCCTGGTGGGAGCAGGAGGGGACAATGGTGCGGCGGCGGCGCTCGGCGCAGGCCTGGTCCGGGCAGGAGCAGAACAGCAGGGGGTAGCTCAGCTCCCATGAGACCCGCTCGAAGAACTGACGCAGCGCCTGGGACACAAAGGGTTAACAGTGAATCACCAGCTCCGTGCACAAGAGGACGCGTCCTCAACAGGACGCCCCAGGAGACTGACGGAGGACAAATTCAGCAGATTAATCCAAACATGAAGAAACTTTCATTTGACCTCACTACAGCAGGGATACTCAACTGACGGCCCGCGGGCCAAATCTGGCCCGACAGGGCCCCCGACAGGGCCCCCGACAGGGCCCCTGGTGGCCCCCAAATGTTTTCTAATTCACAGTAAAATAAAGTGATGGACTCTGTGAATAGTTTTTGTCCTTTTAGTCTCCATAAGGTGTCACAGACATAAAACAGCATCAACATAGAGCCAGAGGAGGATCCCCCACACCCCCGACAGAGGACACAGCTGAGACACTGATGTCCTAAAATCAAAGAAATGTCCCAAAATCCTCAAAAAGTACTGAAATCCTAGAAACATCTAAAAATCCCAGAAATATTCTAAAAGCCTAGAAAAGTATCAAAATTCTACAAAGGTCCAGATATCTTAAAAATGCGCTAAAATCCTTAAAATTCCCTAAAATCCTAGAGACGTCCTGAAATCCTAGAGATGTCCTAAGATCAGAAAAACTTCTGAGGATCCTACAAACATCCAGAAGTTCCAGAAATATCATAAAATCCGACAAATATCCTAAAGTCCTGAAATGTCCTAAAACCCGAAAAATAGAAAAGCACTGAAATCCTACAAACATTTTAAAATCCTAGAAATGTCCTAAAATCTGAGAAAAGTATTAAAATTGTAAAAAACGTCCCAATATTCTAAAACCATGCTAAAATCCTTAAAATGTCCTAAAATCCTAGAAACTTCCTGAACTAACAGAATCGTCCTAAAAACTTAAAGAAGTCTTCAAATCCAAGAAATCCTAAAATCGGAAAAACGTCCTAAAATCCCATGAACATGCTGAAGTCCTAGAAATGTCCTATAAGCCTAGAAATGTCCTTAAGTCCTGAAAATGTCCTTAAATCTGTGAAATGTCCCAAAATCCTAGAAAAGCATTAAAATCCTACAAAAATCTTAAAACCCTACAGACCTCCTGAAATCCTAGAAATGTCTTAAAATACTAAAAATCTGATCAAATTCCTAAAATTCTAGAAATGTCCTAGATTTTGAGATTTTTTAAAAAATCCTAGAGTCATGTATGGGGCCCCTGTGAGTGGCCCCTGGCCTCCTGTCATTGTGCAGGCGTGGCCCCTGAGCAGAGCGAGTCGAGCCGAGTGTCTGACGTCATCAGACGATCCCTCGCCGAGCCGCCGCCACTGATACGAGTGTTCAGCTGATAAATCTGTAGTTATATTTATATATATATATATATATATATATACAGTATATATATATATACACACATACATGCAAACGTACAACAAAAAAATTCAAATTAAATTCTGCACCGACCTTCTGACATCGTTTGCGGCTGCACGGCTCCTGATTGGCCAGAGAGGGCTGAGGGGGCGTGGCCTTGCTACAGATGGAGTTGTAGGCGGAGCGAAGGCGTTTACACGTCTCGTTCAGGTTGCACGCCTTCGCCGCGTCCAGACAGGGGTTACAGGGTTTCCCCGCCTCCGAGCAGGGGCTCATCTTGGACAGAGACGAATCTGGACAGAAAGACACGAAGAGACGCGAGAATATTAAATCAAATTTACAGACAGATACAGAAAGCTCACAGCTGTTTTTAACAGCGCTGAATATCAAAAATAAAATAATAGTTTAAATAAAATCCGTCACCGGTGTTTGTGACCGGCTGCGAGAATCACTCTGCACGCTACAACTTCACCACCGTCTGCGTGTGCTTTTATTTTTATTGATTTATTACAAATCACACCGATATGTCAGCACAGGGACCCACTTTGCAAAATAACAGGAGGCCAGGGGCCTTGGGACTTTTTTAGGACTTTTAGGATTTTAGATTTTCTTTTCTACACATTTCTAAGATTTTGTTTTTTTTAAATTGTAGGATTTTTATTAATTTTTTATTTTTTTTTAGGATTTAAAGACGTTTCTGAAATTTTTTGACATGTGTTGGTCCTTAGGGCATTTGGGGATTTAAGGACATTTTAAAGATTTTTTTGTGAAATTTGTAGGATTTTTTGACATTTGTAATATTTTAGGATGTTTCAAGGATTTGGGGATATTCGGAGGATTTTAGCTCATTTGAAGAACTTCAAGATATTTCTCTGATTTAGGACAGTTCAACATTTCAGGATATTTCAGGATTCATTTTTAAGATTTAAGAATATTTCTATAATTCTAGAAAATTTGTAAGAATTTAGGACATTTTAGGATTTTAAGTCATGTCAAGGATTTTAGGATGTTTGTAGGATTTTTCGGCATTTGTTGTATGTTAGGACAATTGCAGGATTTCAGGATTTTGGGACAATTTTATGATTTTAGGACATTTGTAGAATTTTAAGATATTTCTCAGATTTAAGACAGTTTAAGGATTTTAGGAAATCTCTTGGATTTAGGATGTTTTTAAGATTTACGGACGTATCTATGATTTTAATACATAACTGGCATTTTAGGATTTTTCTGGGATTTTTGGACATTTTAAAGATTTCAGGACATTTTTGACAATAAGCTCTATTTTGATGCTGTTTTTATGTCTCTGACACCTTATGGAGACTAAAAGGACAAAAACTCTTCACAGTGTCCATCACTTTATTTTTACTGTCAGTTAGAAAATAATTGGGGGGCCAGATTTGGTCTGCAGACCATAGGTTGAGTATTGCTGGTTTATAGCTTCTGTCCTTGGTGAGCTCTGTGATTAATAACGTTTTCCTGTCTTCCTGTCTGTCCGTCTCTGTCCTGGTTATTGTGGAGTTTCTGCTGACTTTTGTTCGAAGCTGCTGCACACAGTCGTCCCTGCAGGGACAAATAAAGTTTTGTAACATTTAATTGAATCTGGAAACTGACTTTAAAAATCAATATGTATGTGAGGCAGGCGCGGCGCTCGCCAGCGTTACACCGAGCGACCTTTAGGACGTGTTTCTGAGGTGAACTAAACAATCGCTCTGAACGACAAACTTTAGCGTCCTTTCTCCTTCTGCTGTTTTCTCGTGTTTCTGAATGAAATCAGGTCAGTTTTATTTATAAAGCACATTATTACAAAACACAGTTTTCCTCAGAGGGTTTTACAGCAGGCACCAACCCTCGGACCCCAGACCCTCACATCACCCGAGGAAAAACTCCCCAAAAACAACCCCTGAAACGGAGGAGGAAAGAGGAAGAAACCTCAAGAAGAGCGGCAGAGGATGATGAGGGATCCCTCTGCAGGACGGACAGACGAGCGACGGATGTCCTAAATTATACATGAGTACAACCAAAGGGAGAGAAGGGGGGGGGGGGCAGGAGAGGGACAGCGGGGGAGGAGAGGCGGGGGCAATAACGGCATAAATGAGGCCAGTTTGTTCAGGTTCTGAAGGGTTAAAATTCAGTACCTGTCAGTACTGACCGGACCTGAAACTGAACATATTTGAGTAAAAGTTGACTTCGAACAGAGTCTGTTAGAAACCTGAGAGGACGTCTGCAGACCTGAGAGGACGTCTGCAGAGGACGTCTGCGCCGCGGCAGGTCTGATCACACGTCTGAAACGTCACACCGTAGTGTCTATGTGAACACACACACACACACACACACACGTGGACACCATTAACATCCAATCCAACACGTCCAATTACACGAGTCTAATGGAGGAGACAAGTGTGACCTCGACCCGGCAGAGTGTGGCGAGACGACATTTCCTGAGTCGACGCCACCTCCAACATCAGGACTTATTTTAACAGAAAAATGTGTCTTAAATAACATTTCCTGCACGGCAGACGCTGAGCGCTGTCACAGGGGACAGACTGTGCTCTGATTACACTTTCTGTCATAATGTTAAAGTGTCAGATGTTTAAATTAACCCCTTAGGGCCCGCTTTAATATCACACACACTCATATCGTTCTGCGCGCAAAATCCGCTTTTTAAAATTCATCTTTAAAAAATATTTTACATGAATTTGATTTTCTACTTTCAGTGAGTTTATTTGTTTGACCAACATCAGTCCTAATTATAAATATCAAATATTCGTGAATTTTTAGAATTTTAAAATTCTGAAAATAAATTCTTTCTTTGTTTTGTGATAATTGTGTGTGTGTTTGATGCATGTGTCCTAAATGTAGTCCAGATTGTGTATCTGAGTGTAATCAGTGAATTTGCAGCTCAGCTCCTACAATAAGTCTAAAATACACTGTGGAAACTAAATAGTTACATTCAGACTGTTCAGGTCCAAAAATGCTCCATTGAAACCCAGTAAACTTAACGAAAAAAGAAAATCATATGAATGTATAATTTTTTATGTAGTATATTGACAATAATTCATTTTTTGTGAAAGTGACATCATGACAAAAACCTGATGTTTAAAGGGTTACATCACGCTCTTATCTGGAGGTTTTTTCAGGTGAGCGATACTAAACTGCCATGCTGCACATTTTCTGTTAGAAACGTGCTTTCCTGACACGCGGCCTGATTTTACATGCAAACAGCAGCAGGTCTCTACTGCTGTCATTTCACCGTGTTTCGTGTCTGCGTGTTCATGTTTATCGAGTTATGAAGAGGAGGAGCGAAGGTTTCATTAAACTCCGCCTCCTCGTCTCTTTAAAACTGTAACTCACGTTACATCGTAACAATGAAGTGTGAGGTGACAGAGAGGCCGCCGCTGTGAGCTGTCGGCACCTCCGTCTGTGATGTCACATGCAATTAAAGATGAATATGGTTACAATTAATGTGTGTGTGTGTGTGTGTGTGTGTGTGTGTGTGTGTGGTATCAGTGTGTTCAGTTAGAGCTTCACACTGTGTTGCTCCCCTGCAGATAACCTTGGTGGTGCTTGTCTGACTGAACACACACACACACACACACACACACACACACACACACACACACACACACACACACACACAGCTGTATAGACAGACAGAGAAGCAGTTTGTGTTTCCAGGAAAAAGCTGATTTTGTGTCGAGGAGTTTCTTCTGAGGGACACTGAACACTGAAGTCTCTACAAAACACCAAAGTTTGGAGCCTAAAAAGCAACTAAAAACAAAGCCATGTCTTGGTAAAGAAAAAAAAATCCACTATCTCCGCTGAAAAGCAGTGACAGATCATCAGAAAACACATCTACTGCCTAAAAATCAAACTGACTCACATCGATCTCTCTTCGTTGCACCATACCCGCTGGAAAACCTATGATGGATGACTAAAAAATAACAGGTTTGAGGGATAAAAAGCTGCAGGAAACACAGCGTGTGTGTCTCTGTGAAAAACAGCAGCTTTTCCAGGTACAACACCCACGAGACAAGCTGATGGTTGGCTTAAAAAACATCCAGATTTCAGAGTAACAAGCTGCTGGAAACACACGTGTTGGTAAAAAAATCCTGCTTTTTACTGCACTTTATCCGCCTTTGAAACGACCTGCCTGAGGAGATCAGGTTTGCAGATTCTGTGACTTCTTTTAAATCATTTCTTAAAACCCATTTTTATAGACTTGCATTTATTTGATGTCGTCTATTCTTTATAGATACATACAACAGTATTTTTATTTATTTATCTTTTCTTTTCTTAATTCTATTTTATCTGATCTTAATTATCTTTAAAATGATTTATTTATTTCTTTTATTAATATATTTTATTTTATTTTATTTATTTATTTATGCATTGATTTTTATTCTGCCCCGGCAATGTTTTAAGTCTATTACAAGTACTATTAATTCTGTGTTTTACTGCAAATACTCTTCAAACAGCATTTATTCATACCCGCTGCGTTGCTGTTGTTACTTCTGTTTTGTGTGTCTGTTTTTGTCGTTTGTCAGTATTACTTTTTGGCTCTTTTTTGTCACGTTGCATATGCATGGATCTCCTCTCACTGCTGCTTTGCTTTGCTTGTCAAAGCACTTTGTAAACTCTGTTTTTAAAGGTGCTATACGAATAAAGTTATTATTATATTATTACAAAGCAGTGATGGGTTCTGAGAAAAAAAATGTTTTGTCCGTGAAAATTTTACTGGAAATGCAGAAGTATCTCGGTAAGAAAGAACCACATTTTTGTGGAACTATTTTCTGCTGGAAAAGCAGTGACGAGTCCCTGAAAATCTCCCACATTTGGTTCTAAAAATACACTGAAAAAGCAGCCACAGGTGGATCACCAGCCTTCACGACTGGACCATTAAAACAAACGGATGATACATAGAGCGAATACAAGACAGAACATGTTTAATTATTATTGTTTTATGTTTTTTTATTTTCAAGAGTTGTCAGAAGCTCAAACCTGATTCAGTCCAACACAGAAAAAACAAACAGAAAAGGAAATAAATACAAGAATCCCAGATAAATAAATAAACACGTGATCAAAAGTAAATAAATAAACACAAATTAAATAAATAAACAATCATTTTTAAGAAAGAAAATAAAAAAGGAAAAGAAAGAAAGGAAGGAAAAGTGGAAAAACGAGCAGCGGTTTTGTTTCCTCTCAAACTGTCGGTTATTTGTTTATTTGGAAAAACAAATGATCTTCACTTAAACTTGTGGCGAGTAAAAACGTTTCAGACACTCGCTGAAGTGTCCGAATCCTCGTAAAAACTCCTGCAGATAAAGTCATAAAGAAAAACAAAACAGAGCTCTGATGAAACACGTTCACTCAGCAGACTGTTCGTGTGCACGTCCAAACACATTTGAAGTCAGACGGCGCCGCCGAAGAACATGCACGAGCATCCAGCTGCATATGTCCAGGAAGCTAAATGAAGGCCGCTTGGTGCCGCCGAGGTTTGCTCCGCACTTGTTATGCAGAACATTTGTCGGCGCGTTTCAGGGGCGGAGGGGAAACGTGCACTTCCTGCCCGGAAATGAACTCTCCAGCCACCTCGCGTTTGCCGCCGCGGTGCAGCCGGTTAAAGGAGCTCGTCCGGTCTCGGAGGAGCGGCGCACTGATGGCAGCACAGTCGGCTTAACGCTCCGTGCAGCCGCGCGTCTTCATGACTGCAGAATAAAGACTTCACACTCACATCGCTGCAGCGCCACTCCTCCCTGCTGCTCGCACGCCGACCGGTACATTTATGTAAATCTGACATAAAAACCGCTGCATCAGCAAACAGAAATCCACAGACGTCATTCACTCCAGTGTGCAGGTACAGAAACGTTTGATCTGTGATGTATGCATAAAACTAATCTGCTTTCAATCGTGCTGCTGGTCGTTTTTTTACCGAAACACGATCGCATTTCCAGCAGCTTTTTGGCTCCAAACGTGGTCGGTTTTACTGGGAAAACGTCACATTTCCAGCTAGCATGGTGCCACGAAAAACCGACAGCATTTCAAGCTGCTCCTAAACCACCAAAGGAATTCGGTTTTTCAGGACGCCACTTTTCCTTCTGGCACAATGCCACAGAAAGAGGCTGTTTTTTACAGTGACATTGCTACATTTTTAGCAGTTTTTCAGCCACCGAACGTGTGTGTTTTGTACTGAGGCAGCGCCACGTTTCCTGTTGAGATGGCGTGACAAAACGTGGCCGCTTTTTACCGACATCACTGCATTTCCAGCAGCTTTGTGGCATTCAGAGATCACAGAGTTTCTAGAACGTTTTCGCCTCCAGAGCACGGTTTGACAAAGTGACCGTGTGGTTTACCGACTCTGAAAAGTTCCTCTTTAATTTCCACTCGAGCGACTCGAGCCGCAAACAAAAACAACGGAAAAACAAACCGCGTGATTTAAAAATCAGCGGCGAGCTGCGGTTCAAACCAGCTGAGGCGACACTCACGCACGAGCCGCGCACACAGATACACACCTTCAAACACACACGTTTCCTTTTATATCAGTGTGATATTTTCATTAGTGTCAGACTGTTTAACCCTCCGAACCCCGGGCGCCTCCTCTCATCATCGCCCCCATCTTTAATGCATCGCCCGGCTACCTCGCAGCACACAGAAGAGGAGAAGAAGAAGAGGAAGATGAAGAAGAAGAAGCGGCGGCGTTTGAAAGGGGAGCAGATATATTTAGAGGGAGAGAGCGAGTATCCGGGGCAGGAGAGCGGGCCAATTAGAGAGATGCCCCAGGTCGTCCCGTTATCTCCCTCACACACAGCCGCAACAGGATCAACACACAAAGCCCTGCCCTACGGCGTGCACACACACACACACACACACACACACACACACACACAGAGAGACACACACACACACACAGACACACACACACACACACAGAAACACACACACGCACACACACACACACACACACACACACACACACACACACACAGAGAGAGAGACACACACACACACACACACACACACACACACACAGAGAGACACACACACACAGACACACACACACACAGAGACACACACGCGCACGCACACACACACACACACACACACACACACACACAGAGACACACACACACACACACACACACACACACACAGAGACACACACACACACACACGCACACAGAGACACACACACACACACATATAATACAGTATATACTCTGTGAAATAAAGGTGCTAATAAGAACCAGAAAGGGTTCTTCGGCTTGTTCTTGTAGATCAGACGTACTCAGCCTGACTTGTTCTGGGGCCACGTCTGCAAAAATGACAGAAGACCAGATTTTAGGATATTTCAAGGATTTTTAAGACATTTCTCAACTTTTAGGACACTTTTGGGATGTTAGATTATTTCAAGGATTTAAGGACAATTCAAAAATTTCAGAATGTTTCAAGGATTTTAGGTCATTTCTCAGATTTTAGGATGAATTTTTAAGACCTTTCTCAACTTTTAGGACATTTCTAGAAATTTAGGTTTGTCTCCATATTAAGGACATTTCTAAGAATTCAGGTTTTTTCAAGGATTGTAGGAGAATATAAGGACTTTAGAATGTTTCAAGGATGTTTCAAGGATTTGGGGGCGCTTGAGGGATTTTAGGACGAATCTCAGACTTCAGATTCAGATTTTAGAAACCGTTTCCAGCATGTATGATAACTGACAACGTTTCTAGATTTTAGGATGTTTGCAGGATATTAGGATGTTTCTGGAATTTTGGGACATTTTTAGGATTTTAGGACGTTCACAGATAAAGGTTTATTTTATTGTCATTCTGTCCAAAGTTTTAATCCAGAACTGACCCGAGCTGTGAAACCAGAAATGAGAGGATTGGATCTCTCCTCTGCTAACCATGGTTTTAGTTCTTAATGGTTCTCTTAGTCTTACAGAGAACCCTTGAAGAACCGTTCTCCGGAGAAGCACATGGTTCTGTGTAGAACCTCAGCCCTTCAGGACAAACCCTTTTAAAGCCTTTATTTCTGACAGTGTGTAGCCGCCGCTGAGACGTGATCTAACAAGGTCAAAAGCAGAACCGGAGGGAGGAAGTGGGCGTGAGCGAGTGGGGAAAGAGAAAAAGAGGCCGGGTTGTGACAGAGAGAGAGAAAATAAAAAGAACGAAGGAGGACGTGAAGAAGAACCGAAGGCGCTGAGGGAGTGCCAGACGCTCGCTCTGCGGTTACAAACACACAGGAAGTCCAGGAGGACCGCTCGCTCTGCCAGAAACTAACAGTAATTATAGCTGCCGCACGGCGACGGGCTGCTCTGAGGAGCAAGAGGAAGAAAAAAAGGATCCATCGGCAAAACTCCGCAAACCAGAAATCATGAAAACGTCTTTAAAACAACGCCTGACAGCACGATGGCGGAGAAGCCGTCAGTATTCACGCGGTGCTTTAATTCACGACCTTTGACACGGCAACACTGTGACTGAGCGGCCTGAAAATGGACTTCAGTAAAAGCAAGCATAATCAGGACATCTACTTAAAGTGTACCCAATGTAGAAAAAATCTTAAAAAGCAAACATCCAATGAACACAAAACAAAAGAAAAAAAAAAACCCAAAACTCAAAATTATTTGGAAAAATCACCCAGTAAACTCAATTTAAAAACAAAGAAAAAAGAAAAGACCCTCAAATCTCATAACTATTTAAAAGAAAATAGAAAAAAAACACCCTGAAAAAGACCCTCAGAAATATTAGAAAAACACAGCCAAAACCTCAAATGTGAGTAAACTCAAAACTTTTTTTCTTAAAAAGAAAAAAAGAAACACCCCAAAAACAACACCCAACAAATCAAAACTTATTAGAAAATAAGTAAATAAATAAATCCTTGTATAATTACTTATTAAAAAATAGAAATAAAAAACAAAACACCCTTCAAAATTATTTACAGAAAAATGTTTCGTTTCACAACATGAAAATATTTTGTGAAAATGTACAAACATCTAACGAAAAACTCTGTAAACTGTTAGTTGATACTGATTTAGTTTTTTTGCAAAAACATTTCCATGTCTTACATTTTTTACAGCGTGTGCAAACCACATTCATGGATTTCACTGGACTGACTCCTGCAGTAAGAAAAACCACATAATTATATGAATCTGAAACTGCATTCAAGTAGAAACAGGCTAATCCTAATCCAAATCCTAATCCCAGAAACTCATCCTAATCTAGTCCATTAAAATCCACATCATATGGCCTCCTCACAGAATCTTGCTTTTCACATTTTTCCACAAATTTGTTTTGTTGTCTCAAATCTGACCTCCGAGCGCTCAAACTGCTTCCAGTCGACAGAAAAACATCAGCTGCTTCCTCACAAATCTGAAAACTTTTCAGACTCTTTGCGCGTCACTTGTCTCACGTCTGTCACGCCGTCTTTGTCCTCACACCTGCTCAGCCTGAAAACTGTCTCGTCATTACAGCGAGTCCCTCGAGCTGCTGCTAAACTCCTCATCGCTCTCACTTCGGCCGGCCTGCAGCGGCCGCACCAACGTTCACGACCGACTCAAGTTTTTAACTTATCGCCTGTAATCCCCAAAGAGCCTGAAGTGCATCCTCACACAAAATTAACCAGATTAAAAGTAATGTTTTAATTTGGTTGAGACTTTGAAGAGGAAAGACGCAGCAAAAATGGACTTCACTGATCTTTTTATAAACCCTGAAGCTGAAGAAACAAGAGGAGAAAGTCTGAGAAAAGTACAGAAATAATTAGCAGTTAATACATTTAAAATAGTTTAAATAGTGAAAGAAAAATCTGATTAAATACTGAAGGAGTTTAACGGCAGTTAAAGTGCCGAAAAAGTTTTATCCTGTTAGAAAAACTGGGACCTGAAATGGTTTAAAGTGTCAGTGAACACATTTCCAAAGTCGTGAAAACACTCAATCAGCGACCCAAAACGCTAAAATACGACGCTCTAGGTTCCCCTCCAGCGTCAGAGTTTTGGACGCTCAGGGACAGCATGTCCATTCACGCTCATTACAAGCATTGTGTATTTGAAACATAAACTTCTGTTTTTGCAGGATTCACGCAATCTTTTTTAAAAATAATAAAAAAGAAAATACACGCCGGTAAAAAAGAAAATCTTTGCTTTCAGGTTTACGTCCTGTGGTTTCAGCAACAAAAGCACGTGGTAGGTGCAAAACATCAGGTAGGTGCAAAACTACCAAAAACAAGTGTGCACTTTGATTTTAATTTAATCTTTATTCATACAGGTAATCTCATTGAGACACGGGGTGTCATTTCATGCCACACAAGTTTATTCAAGACAACATTTCGATCCTGCTTGGATCTTCGTCAGGTCAAAATGAACTGTGGTTAGTTTCAGGCACAAAACGAGAGTTTGTCCTACACAGAGAATTTCAGGGCAGCTGCCTCCATCAGATTCAGTCCCAACAAACAACAAAACTCTGACGGCCATCTTCCTGGAAAACACTTTTTTTAACAAGCCGCTGCACACTGAGCCGAAATCAGCACGGTGAACCAGGACAAGCACCAAAACTGACGCTGAACAAAACTAAAACACCAACACAAAAAACCACAAAAAAACCCCCCAGAAAATCATACTCGTCTGCTGCGGGGCCGTGTACACGCCTCCGGTCTACTGGCAATAGGAAAGCAGTCTATCGACTAATTTAGAAGGTTTTCACACCTTTCACACCAAAGATTCGAATATATACACGCGGAGCAAATGTAACTTATTTGTGATTTGCATAAATGTACAGTGGCAACATTTTCGTGAAGTCACGAGTAATCGACTGTCTCAGCCGAAAGTGAAGCGCCGAAAACAGCTGAGGTGTTCACAGTGAGAGCAGCCGAGCTGTCCTCCGCTCTGTTCGTTTACGGTGTTATTTTACTCACAATACGCTGCTTACCACGTTTCATTTCACCGTGACAGAGAAATAAAGAAATATAAGGAAATATACACAATCACATACACACACACACACACACACACAGAGAAATCTTCATGCTGTTTTCTCTGAATCTACAGTAACACACACACACACACACACACACACACACACACACACACACACACTGGATGCAGCTGTGTCAGTAGGAAACGTCTTACTGTTCTCTCCCCTGTGGTTAGATTATCTTCTCTGCTTTCTGCTTCCACAGACTCTCGTCTCACATTTCCTCTTTACCTTTCTTCTCTTTTCTCCTGTTATTTTCTCCTCTTCTTTCCTCACCTCATCTTTCCTTTTCCCTCTTCATCTCCTCTCCCACATCTCATCAGATTTCTTTCCCTCCCCACTTTTGTCCTTCCCTATTGGTTTTTGTTTCCTCTGTTCTCTCTCCTATGTTGTCTCCTCCTCCTCTTTTACTTGTTTTCTCTCTCCTCTCCCTCTTTTCATGTCTCTCCTACGTTGTTTCCTTTCTTCTTCTTCTCCTCTCTCACCTCACTAGGCAGGTTTCCATTAACCCTCAAATAGCGCAAATTGAAATTGCGAATACAAAATCTGCCTTATGGAAACACGTCAGTCTTATGTCCTCTTGTCTTCTCTTCTGTCTCTCCTATGCTGTCTCCTCTACTCTTTTCATTTTTTCCTTAATTTCTCCTCTCTCACTTCCTTGACTTGTCTTGTCCCCTATCTCTTTTCCTTGTTTCCTCTCTTATGTCCTTGTGTCTTCTCTCCTGACCTCTTCCCCTTCTCTCCTATTTTCTCCTTTCCTCTCCTCTATTTCCTCTCACCTACTTGTCCTTTGTCCCTTCTACCCTCCTCTCCATCCTTTGTTCCCAATTTTATGTCCTCTTGTCTTCTCATCTGTTCTTTTTCACACCTCTCTCCTGTGTTGTCTCCTCTCCTCTTCTCCCCTCTCTCACCTCGTTGTCTTTTCTCATCCCTCATTTTCCTCTTGTTTCCTCTCTTATGTCCTTTAATCTTCTCTCCTGTCCTTTTTCCCACCTCTCTCCTATGTTATCTCCTCTCTTAAGTACTCCGGTCTCGCAGAAACTCATCGGATCACGTCAGAGCAGGATTGTAAAGCCTCAGTGAACTCTTGACGTCTTTTAAACGACGTCACGAAGGTTTTTAGTTTTGGACGACAGAGTGAGAGAGGACGGGGGTCCCGTCCCTGAGGCTGAAATCAGGCCGAGCTCTCAAACAGATGCAGATTTAATGGTTGAAGAAGGAGATGAGAAATGAGCGAGAGGAGTTATTTATTTGGAGCGGAGGTGATGAGTCGTGGTCATCAGCTGTGAAGTGATTGTGTCTGATTAAGAGAGTCTGAGAACCACCAGAACACAAACAACATGCTAATGAGTTCAGCTCCTGCTGAGCTCTGACTGCATATCAATGCTCACCTTGGACGCTCCGGTCTGATGCCGGATGTATCTGACGGTGACCTCGTTAAGATCATGGACGAACCGAGATAGCAAAGATTTTAGTATAACGCGCTGATTTCAATTAATTCATGCAGTACGCAGACTTTAAATGCTCAGCCTCGTCACCAGAAGGAAATATTGATTTCAAGACCAACAACAAAACAGCTTGATTTCGCGTCATTGCTGTATTTAAAGTGGCTTTTTTAGCACCAAACATTGGTCTTTTGTAGCAACCTGTCACTGTATTTTCAGCCTATTTTAGGCTCCAAACATGGATGTTTTGTAGCGACCTGTCACTGTATTTCCTGCAACTTTTTAGGCAGCAAACATGGGTGGTTTGTAGTGGCTCGTACCTGTATTTCTAGCTGTTTTTCAGGCACCAAATATTGGTGTTTTGTAGCAACTTGTCACTGTGTTTCTAGCTGATTTTTAGGTTCCAAACATGGTTGTTATATAGTGACATGTCACTGTATTTCCAGCCAAGCTTTGAGGCACCAAACATGGTGTTTTGCAGAGACATATCACTGTGTTTGTAGCTACATTAAAGGCACAAAACATTGGTGTTTTGTAACAACCTATGATTGTACTTCCTGTAGCTTTTTGGGCTCCAAACATAGGAGCTTTGTAGCAACCTGTTACAGTATTTCCAGCGGTGTTTTAAGGCAAGTTTTGTAGCGACCTGTCACCATGTTTCTAGCTGCATTACAGGCACCAAACATTGGTGTTTTCAGCAACCTGATAATTATTTTCCTGTGAAATTTTAGGCACCAAACGTGGATGCTTTGCCGTAACCTGCCACTGTATTTCCAGCTGCTTTTTAGGCACAAAACGGGTATTTCGTAGCAACAATCACTGTATAAAGAGCAAGAAAGTACACAAACTTATTTTGAGCCAAACCATGATGTCTTTTCTAACCTTAGCATAGACTTCTGTTCCCTACACATAAGAACATTTTCATCTTTGTTATAAGTTTATTTTTAAAAAGTGTGAATTTAATGAGCGCAAACTCTACATTTCCTATAAAAAACAACATTTATTTTGAAAAATCACAATGCATGTAACAGGTTTAATTAAAATAATGTCCCTGAGTGTCACAAACTGACGCAGCAGGGTACCAAGAGCATCAAAGTGAGAATGTGTTTTCTAACCACGACCATGTTGTTTTTGTGCCTAAATGAAACCACACATTAACCACAGCACTGTTGAATCATAAATACTAACGGCGTGCAATTGTAACGTATCTGTGGTAAGCAGAAATGTAAAATGCCAACATTTTTTCTGGCAACTCGGTTGTTTCAGAATCTCGATAGTATTTTGATTCTTTCAATCAAGAGAAGTTTAACGAAGTTCACTTACTATTCCCATTGCTGAGTTACGAAGCTGGTTGAAAAAAGTTTCCATTTAAGAAGCTAGAACAAGCAGTGTTTGTCATTTTTGCTTAAAATACGATTCATCGATTATCAAAATAACTGCTGATTAATTTTCCCAATAATGCATTACTTACTGTATTAATGTAAATATATACATGGAAATGAGAAAATCAGAATCAGTTTCATTGTGCAGATTGAAGGAATTTGAACATAACAGATAAAGCAAGGCAACAAATAAAGTTAGTGAACAAACGTCTGTGCAGAAACAGGTTTGTATCTTATATATGTATATAAATATATAAGCACAAATGCATCCCTCCTTTCACTGTTGATTTGGTTCATTTTTTTACTTCATGTGCCTAAGCATGTTTCCATTTCACTCGTCCACGCCGCCCTCGCTCTCCATCACGCCGTCAGCAGTCCTCTGATTGGTCATACTACATTAGAGCTGCTGCACAACAACACACACTCTCTCTGCGTCCGCCTCACACACGTTTCTGAGGAGTGTTTAAATGTCAGAAGCCCCGAGCGCTACATCGTCATTTACACTTTCTGTGTGTGTGTGTGAGTGTGTGTGTGGTCAAACAGCTGTGAAATAGACTCGCAGCTCTGTAAATTGGGTTCTGCTCTCTCAGATTAACACAACACAAGTACAAACATGGTCAAAGCAGGAGAGCTGCGGCCAATGCAACTTCAAAAAGCACTTTCTCTCCCCGTATCTCTGCCTCTCACAGAGCGCCGGCGTGCAGGTGCCGTGGAACATCTCAATTATTTCCAATATCCGACCTCTAACACAACATCAGTCTGCACACGTTTGCTCATATATGCGCAGGACTGTGTGTGTGTGTGTGTGTGTGTGTGTGTGTGTGAGAGAGCTGTTTGTTAAAGCTGTTTGCAGAGTGTCCGTGTCTCTTAAATCACCTGTCGGCTGGAATCTGAAAGCATGATGTGAAGATTCACAGAGCGAGAGCATCCGAGTGCTCGGAGCAGATAAAGAGGGAACAAGAGAGGAGGGAGGGAGAGATAAGAGGATAATGCAGCACTGTGTTAAATAGCAGTGGCAGAAGAAAGAGCACTGGAACATTAAAGGATGTTTCAGACAAGAGTGTCGCAAATTGATTGGAGGGAAAGGCTAGGCGTGACAGAGTGTTTGTGAATATGGAGCTGGCTGTGAGTGTGTGTATGTGTGGAGTTACAGAAAAAGTTAACTGTTTGCAGGCTTGAAAGAAAACTAAAATCACCGCCTCGCTGTTGTTTGCCTCCACAAAACCAGTCAAGTTACAGTTTTCATCCATGTCAGTGAAAAAGCACAAACGCTTCACACACAGAAGATCTCTGCAATCAGTTTACAGACCACTGTCACCAGTTCATTACCCCACCAAATGTCTCTGCTCCTCAGATAACACCATGATGTCACAGTGAAGCTGACCTTTGACCATCAAAATCCAATCAAATCATTAAGTTCAAGTAGACGTTTGTGCCAAATGTGAAAGAATTCCCCAAAAGTATTGTTGAGATACTGCATTCACAAAAATGAGACAGATGCAAGGTCACAATTACTTTTTACCACTAAATTATAAAAAGCTCATCCTTGAGCCAAAGTGAACGTTTGTGCCAAATTTATAGAAATTCCCTTAAGGTGTTTAAAAGATACCATGTTCACCAAAATGAGATAGACAAAATTACAGCGACCTTGACTTTAGATCTTCAACCACCAAATTCTAATTGGTTCACTTTTGAGTCCAAATGACCATTTGTGCCAAATTTGAAGAAAATCCCCAACCATGTTATTGAGATACCACATTCACAAGAGTGGAATGGATGTAAGGTCACAATGACCTTTCACTAAAAAAATTATAAACACTCATCCTTGAGCCAAAGTAGACGTTTGCGCCAAATTTATAGAAACTTCCTCGAGGTGTTTGTGAGATATCACGTTCACTAGACTGAGACGGATGAGATCACGGTGACCTCGACTTTTGACCTTTAACCACCAAATTCTGATCAGTTCATTGTTGAGTCCACAAGAATGAGTAAAAAAATGCAAGAATGTACCAAAAATGTCAGTTTGAATGGGTTTCAATGGAGCATTTTTGGTACATTC
>NC_056482.1:25348979-25363730 GCF_008729295.1 Plectropomus leopardus
GTGAATTTTGAAAATAAACATATTTCCCCTTTAATACGACAGTCTCTGGCTCTTGTTTGATATTTAGTATTTATTACTATTTTATTTCATGTAATTTTTTGCACATTTCTGATCCATNTATATATATATATATATAAAATGCATCCATCTGCATTGTCAAACTTCACCCAAAAATTTTTTTTAAATTGTTAATGTGAATTTTGAAAATAAACATATTTCCCCTTTAATACGACAGTCTCTGGCTCTTGTTTGATATTTAGTATTTATTACTATTTTATTTCATGTAATTTTTTGCACATTTCTGATCCATCATTCGCATATTTACCTGCATTAGCTCAGAGGGCTAACTTGATTACTATATGAGTCGAGTCAACTCGACTCGACTCGAGTCTCCTCATGCTCACAGACAGCAGCTCCTCTGAATGTGGCTGCTGCTGCCGGCACCTCTTTATTTCCTTTATTTAGTCTCCCTTTCATCCTCCCTCACAACGATCTATGGACATTACCGACCGCCACAAATAGACTCGAGCAGCCTGAACTCCAGCTTTTATTTAGAGCGGCTGCTGATGAGAAATCCTGCCTCCAGACAACTCTTTTCTTATTCTTCTGTTTCAACACACGCGTCTTTGAAGTGAGGATAAATACTCCGCCGTGAATCTGTAGCACTAATTACTAACAGCTACTAATGTTTTAACATCAAAATTCACAATTAATCTGAGAAAGTAGCCTTTTTACGATGGACATTTCAATTTTTCAGCATTACGACGTGTAAATAAGGTACCAGAGAGCTTAAAAAAGCGTCTAAACAACGTCTCAACAAACAAACAACATGTTTTCACCCCAAATCAGCAGGTATCACTCTGACCAGCGGCCAGTCACGAGTCACGTGTCCTCCTGCATCCATTTTTGGCGTGCAGGGACGGCGTGTTAAATGCAATGTGTTTTTTCAAAATAAACATCAGTTTTCATCACAAATGTTCAGTTTCTGCTCGTCTGATGCAGACAGGCTTTTTCAAAATAAACTTACAACAACGGTAAAACACTTTATATATATTTATTTCCTAGTGCAACAAATTTTTTCTTTTCTTTCTTTTTTTTTTTAAAAGTTGGCCATTTTCTTTGCGCCTGTGTCTGATCATGTTTGGGGAAAACCCTCCGGTTTATTCTGGCCTCACGTTGTTAAAATGTTGTTAATAATGCTGAGGGGACGCGTCAGGCGGAGGTCAGGTATCCACGCTCAGCCCGTCCTGACGTCAGCGCCGTGAAACCGTCAGTCTGGACTGAAAACCATCACAGACGGAGATGATCGAGGCAGCAAACAAATTCCCTAGACACACACTGGGCAGGAGGGATGAGGCGGCGGTCGGCAGACAGCAGATGTTTTCAATCACTTTGAGTGTGATGAAAAGCTCGAGTGTATTTTGAATTATGCTGATTGCATTACATGATTCTGGAGAAAAGCTGCTTTAACAAACACACCCATTTAATTGCGAGGCCATTACGTTTGCTAACACCTTTCCTGTGACGTGCTGAGGAGACGAGGCGGCGGTGGCGGTGGCGGCGGCGGAGGGCAGCTGGGCGGAGGACGCTGTGCTGCACTGCGTCTCCAGATCTGCATACGTGCACTTTGCCTGCTTGCATGTAGAAAGTGTGTGTGAGAGAGAAAAAAGCTGAATTTGAGGAATCTCAAAGTGCTTAGTTGCACTCCTCTCAGGTTTCACTCCCCCTATTTAATTATTACTGACGGACAGAGGACACGTCCACTCTCTGAGACAGCCGCTGTCTTTAACTTGTCTTCGCCCAGAGCTGCATCAACACCTCCTCATCTTCTCTGTTTTGTCTTTTTTCCTCTTAAAGCTGAATTATTTAACGGTTTTCCAACAGTTAAATATCAAGTGTTAAACTGAGACGATGTCGGCTCAGAAGAATCTTCACGGAGCTACAGTCAGTTTCAGTCCAATCAGGACACAATTTTACTGTCCCGCCTCACTCTCCACGCTCTCACAGACACTGAAGTCCACCTGCTCAGGTGGACAGAGGTCCCCCTGCTCAGGTGGACAGAGGTCCCTCTGCTCAGCAGCACACAGCAGAAAGGTACACTCAGACACCAGCCGGTGAACACAGTGGACTTTTTAGCAGCTGGCAGCAAAAGTGCCAGTGGCGGATCCCCTACACTCCAGGCAGAGGTCCTAGCGAAGACCCTAATGTCCTAAAATCCTGCAAACATTTCCTGAAATTATAAAATGTCCTTAAATTTAGAAATTTCTTAAGATCCTACACATGTGCTAAAATCTCACAAACATCCTAAAATCCCAGAAATGATCTAAAATCCTAGATATGTCCTCATATCCTAGAAGTTCCCTTAAGTCTCACAAATGTTCTAAAATCCTAAAAATGTCCTACAATAATACAAACATCTTAAAATCCCAGAAGCATCCTAAAATCCTATAAATGTGCAAAAATCCCATAAATGCCCTAAAGTCACTGAACATCCTTTAAATGTACTAATATCTGAGAAACTTCCTTAAATCCTGAAAAATGTCCTAAAATCATCAAAATGTCCAAGAATCCCACAAACATCCTAATATACGAGAAATGTCCTAAAATCTGAAATACGTCCTAAAATTCTACAAAGTTCCTAAAATCCTAGAAACACATGGGGCTGCTGTGAGTGGCCCCGGCCTCCTGACATTTCACAGTGGCCCCTAAGCAAAGCAGGCTGAGTATATCTGATCTAAACTGTTAACCGAAGATGCATTATAAATAATAAAGCTCTGTCCAATCAAATTACAACAAAAAGGGCAAATGAAATCAAACTTCGGCTGCGGCGATCTCAGTGGGAGCTCGCGGACGTACGGAGAGCACAGGAGGAGTTTTGGAGTCAGTTCAAGGAGAAATACTTAAAAGTTTGACATTTAAATGACGATGTCGGTCAGAGAGGTTCTGACTCGGTGCTGTCTTATCTCTGCTGTCTGCGTGTCTTCCTCTCGTCTCCTCAGCTGGTTGTCGGCGTCTCTCTTCTCAACACGAGCTCATCGCTGACGATAATCGAGCGTTCAGGCTGTTTAATGTCACGTTACGCCAGCCTGCCAGAGGAAAAGTTTAGCGAGAGCATCGTGTTCGATTCTGGTGAATCCACCGAGGCTGAACCCGTCATTACGCCTGTCAGTGTGTGTGTGTGTGTGTGTGTGTGTGTGTGTGTGTGTGTGTGTGTGTGTGTGTGTGTGTAATGAGGGGCTGGGGGGGGGGGTGTTTGTTGTCTTTATTCGTAATGAGTACACACATACTCAGCTGAGCACTGCCAAAGACGAAACTGAGAATCATTTCAGCCCAAATCACTGTAATTAGTGTGTGTGTGTGTGTGTGTGTGTGTGTGTGTGTGTGTCTGTGGCACTACTTTACATAAAATACTTGCCATATGTGCTAATGTTTTGTACCCAGGAGGGCTCGTTATATAAAGGTGCATCTCATCTGCAGGAATCTCTTCTTAAAGTTCATCCTTCACGTTTTCTTTGTGGGAAAAAAAGGATTTGAGTGAAACTGAAAATAAAACTGCTGATTTAACGCTGAAATTATTTCATAGAATTGAAATGTTTTCATTTGAAAGCTGTCTTCTTGATTTTATACGGTTTGAAATTTTGTTTTTAAAACTGAAAAGAAAGATTTTCTCTTCTTAATACTGAGCTGCCTCTGCAGTAAAAAGACATAAATAAAATAAACAAGTAAAATAAAAAATACACACAACTAAAAATTAACTGGAAAAACAGGGACGGGTTTTGTGCCTAAAGAGCAGATGGAAACAGAGTGACGAGTTGCTACAAAAAAACATGATTGGTGACTGGAGAGTAGCTGGAAACACAGGGACTGGTTGCTACAAAACTCCCATGTCTTGTACCTCAAAAACAGCTCGAAACAAAGCGACTGGTTGCTACAAATCACCCATGATTATTGCCTAAATAGCAGCTGTAAACACACTGATGGGTCACTACAAAACACCCATGTTTGGTGCCATGAAAGCAGCTGAAAATACAGTGAGGAGTTGCTACAAAACATATATGTGGTGCCTAAAAAGCAGCTGGAAATACTGTGGTAGGTTGCAACAAAACAATTCAATTTTCTTCCATTTTTTCCCCGTTACAGGGGTTTTTTGGGGGGAGTTTGTCCTTGGACGATGTGAGGGTCTAAGGACAGAGGGATGTCGTACGCTTTAAAGCCCTCTGAGGCAAACTGTGTTTTGTGATAATGTGCTTTACAAAAAAAATTGACTTGCCTTGACTTAATGCCTAAAAAGCAGCATGGAATACCGTGACAGGACACAAAAACACACATTTGTTGCCTTAAAAGTAGCTGGAAATACAGTGACAGGTCGCAAACACCCATGACTGGTCCCTAAATAGCAGCGGGAAACACAGTTATGGGTTGCTACAAATCACCATGTTTAACAGCTAAAAAGCCACAGGAAACAATGACAAGTTGCTACAAAACACCTATGTTTGTTAGAGCTCAGGTAAACACGCCATTTGTGAAGGAAACGCTGCAAGTAAATGTAATAATCATCTACTGACACACACACACACACACACACACACACACACACACACACACACACTATCAGACCATCCCCTAAACTCGGTGTGCCTCATGTGGGGCTGCTGAATTCAAACACACACACACAGCAGTTTTTTGAGGGTTGAGCAGTCAGCACTAAACAAAATGAGCACTTAAGTTTGTCCGCTTCCACATAATCAATATCACTACAGCAGCTTAACAACGAGGCTTTGTTTGTGTGTGTGGTTTGAGACACGGGGCGTGCAGACATAATGAAATAAGTACACAGCAGTATTAGTCTCATTAAACGCTGGCTGTTACATTTAACAGTCAAACGAACAATATGTTTGATGTAACTCAGAGATTTCCTAGCAAAAGAGAATGAGCGCCTATTAGGCAGAAGGAAACCTAGAATTACTGCCTCGTGGTTGTACGCCTCTTTCAACCAGCTTATATTCATGTCTGTCCAGACTCACAGCTGACAACTCTTCAAATAAGGATGGTTCTGCAAAAAAGCTACAAATTCTAAAATATGGATGATTCACACACATTTGTGCCAAATTTGAGAAAATTCTGTTAGTCTTATCAAGATATCTCCTTCTTGAGAATGAGATAAGTGAATGTTTGTGCCAAATTTGGAAAAATTCAAGTCAAGTCATTCTTTAGATATCACATTTACAAGAATGAGACAGACACAAGGCCACAATGACTTTAAACTCTGTCCTATAACCACTAATATCTAATCTCATCATTGCTTAGGCCAAGTGGACATATGTGCCAAATTTGAAGAAATTCCCTCGAGGTGCTCTCAAGATATTATGATCAGGAGGATGAGATGATTGAGGTCACTATGACCTTGAACTGTAACCTATATCTGCCTAAATCATATGAGTTCAATGTTGAGTCCAAGTGGATGTTTGTGCCAAGTTTAAAGAAACTCCCTGGAGCCATCCTTGAGATATCACATTCACAAGAATAAGACAAATGTGAGGTCACAGTTAATTTAACCAAAAACCATTAAAATTTAATCATCTTGAGTTCAAGTGGATGTTTGTGCCAAATTTTAAGAAATTCCCTCAAGGAGATATTGCATTCATAACAAGGGGATGTATGAGGTCACAGTGATCTTAACCTTTGACTACCAATATATAATCAGTTTATCTTGAGTCCAAGTGGACGTTTGTGCCAAATTTAGAAAAAAATTCCTCAAGGCCTTCATAAATCACAAGAATGAGACAGACAAGGTCACAGTTACTTTGACCAAAGACAGGAAACAACTAAATCAGTTCATTCTGGTGTCCAAGTGGACGTTTGTGCCAAATTTTAAGGACTTCCTTCAAGGCGTCCCAGAAATATTGAATAGGACAGACAGACAACCTGACAATATGACTCTGCTCATGGCTATCAGTGCCACAGATGCATAAAAAACTAAAAGTAAAATGGATATAAAAATGTCAAAAACCTTTGTTCTTGGTGAGGATGTTATTAAAATTATTATTGTTGTTTTTATAATAATAATATAATAATAATAATAATTAATATTATTATTATTATTGTTATTATTATTATTATCATTATTACATTTTATTTTTTAAATATTATTGTGACTCAATTTGAAAAGTGCTCAATATTTTTATTTCTGAGCTCTTTCTGGAGTTTACAGTAAACTCTTCCTCTCATGTGACGGAGAGGAAATAAGTGAGAAGTTATGAAATGGAAACTTGTCCTTTCGACGTGTGATTATAGAGAGCCACTTATCCCCGGAGGAGTCGGAGAGGAGGAAGTCTCTCCAGCGTGAAAAACTTCCAATTTGAGAGGAATAAATGGGCCGTGACGGTGGGAGATCTGATTCTGAATTCAGCTTCTGTGGAACTGTCTGCTGCATATTCACACTCATACATTTAAAAACACATGCTGTCCACATTCACACGCACGCGCTCTGTCAGCCTCTGTGTGTGTGTGTGTGTGTGTGTGTGTGTGTGTGTGTGTGTGTGTGTGTGTGTGTGTGTGTGTGTGTGTGTGTGTGTGTGCGTGCGTGTGCGTGTGCGCGCGTGCATGCATCTGCCAGGCGGCTGAGAATGAGATGAGTAAACAGCAAACAGAGGCGTCTCTCTGTGGAGCAATACTAATCAGCCTCCAGCTCACTCATTAGCCCGCATGCTAAATAGCTCGCTCATTAGCCTGCATGCTAAACACATCAGTCATTAGTCAGGCTCGTAAATTAGCCGTTTATTTGACTGCATGCTTAATACCAATGTCAATGTTAAATGTGTAATTTAGCAGGCTGAACTCTGAGCACCTCTGTGATTAGGCGCTTGCTCGGGCCACTTACTGGACAGAATACTTAACTCCTGAAATATTAGCATGCATGCTAAACAGCTGCGGTCAATACTAAGTGCTCTGATCTATTAGCTAAAGGATTTGGCAATCTGGTCGTAGCAATTAACCCTAACACTGACTGCTCGCTGAGAGACGCACTTTATCATTCTGCAGCTACAGCAGCTCAGAGCAGTGGGAGGTGGAGGCCCTGCATCACCTCCACCCACAGCAGCTCCACCCACAGCAGCTCTACTTACAGCAGCTCCACCCACAGCAGCTCTACTTACAGCAGCT
This sequence comes from Plectropomus leopardus, assembly GCF_008729295.1. Classification (NCBI taxonomy): domain Eukaryota; kingdom Metazoa; phylum Chordata; class Actinopteri; order Perciformes; family Serranidae; genus Plectropomus; species Plectropomus leopardus. Next base: position 25,356,141 of record NC_056482.1, read on the forward strand.
CCACCCACAGCAGCTCCACCCACAGCAGCTCTACTTACAGCAGCTACACAGCAGCTCTAGCTCCACCCACAGCTCCAGCTCTACTCACACAGCAGCTCTACTCACAGCAGCTACAGCAGCTCCACCCACAGCAGCTCCAGCCACAGCAGCTCTACTTACAGCAGCTCCACCCACAGCAGCTCTACTTACAGCAGCTCTACTACTTACAGCAGCTCCACCCACAGCAGCTCCACCCACAGCAGCTCCACCCACAGCAGCTCTACTTACAGCAGCTCCACCCACAGCAGCTCTACTCACAGCAGCTCCACCCACAGCAGCTCCACCCACAGCAGCTCTACTTACAGCAGCTCCACCCACAGCAGCTCTACTTACAGCAGCTCCACCCACAGCAGCTCTACTTACAGCAGCTCTACTTACAGCAGCTCCACCCACAGCAGCTCTACTTACAGCAACTCCACCCACAGCTCTACTTACAGCAGCTCCACCCACAGCAGCTCTACTTACAGCAGCTCCACCCACAGCAGCTCTACTTACAGCAGCTCCACCCACAGCAGCTCCACCCACAGCAGCTCTACTTACAGCAGCTCCACCCAGCAGCCCAGCAGCTCTATCCACAGCAGCTGTTTCTAGCTGCTTTTTAGACAAAAAAGGGTATTTATGTGGGAACCACCTCTGTTTTTCCACTTGGGTTAGTGCCCCAGGAAGTGTTTTTGTTTTCGACGACATCGCTGCGTTTAGTGCAGGGATAGTGCCACGAAAAAGAGGGGTTTTTTTACTGGGACATTTTTGTGTTTCCTGTGGGGATAGTGCCAAGAAAAGCAGCTGTTTTTCACTGAAACATGGTTGGGTTCCTGTTGCAATAGCGCTACAAAAAGCAGCAGATTTTAACCAAAAGTGTTTGTTTTTTTTTTTACAGAGGAGTTTGCTTTTTCCTGCCGGGACAGCACCATGAAAAATGTTCGTTTTTTTACCCGAGATATTGCTGTGTTTCCTGCTGGAATAGTGCCGCACAAGAAAATAAATCGCTGCTTTTTCTGCCGGGAATCCACTCAGCCTCAAAGCATCTTGCATTTATTGACATTTTACAAAAATCGTCTCTTTAAGAATTGATTTCTTGAACTTTCATTGATAAACAGGTCTTTTTGTGGTCTTTTATTTTATTATTACATCGTTTTAATATATGCATAAATAAAGAGTATATATAACAAGCCTATGTGACACAGCACTGCAGTGAATAAATAAATGAAGCAAAATTTATGGTGAAGACCCAAATCAAACTTGATCAACTGCTCCGCCTTTATTTTCTTAACCTCTGTTGTGTCATGAGTTCGGTGGTTTTAAACGCGTCAGTAACGCGTGTAAAACGACTGATCTGGACGGCAACATGTCTGCGGTTTGTTCACATGTCTGCAAGAAGCACACACGTGTAGAAACAGCAGGAGAATGATCCTGGAAATCAGACACAGAGAGAATTCCCAGAAGTGTTTGAATCTGTGTTCAGACGGTTATTATTCCTGTTTGTCGTATTGTCGGGCTGAGACGTCGTGCGGCGCCGTGATTTACGGTGTTGCATGGACCCCCGCCTGAGTTCTCCTCCGTACAGCTGTAAACACCCATCAGATGGAGCCGTGTTTTGTTTTCCTCTGCGCCCCCCGCTGAACACACGCTCCGGTCGTCTGAGCCCGTGTGCATGTCTTCATGTCGACATGTGAGCGATTATCTGCCTCAGGAATCGATAAGAGACACGACACATGACAGGAGCGATTCTCTCCGTGTTGTTTTGTTGGCGCTACGTGTGTGTGCTGACAGCTGCAGGCAGTCAGGCGGCAGGTGTGTGCACGGCGGGCACGACGTCAGGGCCGACGGCGCCGAGGCCGCTCTGTGAGAGCGCCTTGAACTCGGCTCGAGTGCTTCGACCTGCGAGGAGGCGCGGCGGCTGCAGGTGGCGTGCTTCATGTGTAACCCCCTCTGCCCCCACAGCCCCGTCAGATCGGCTCGAGAGCCCCTCCACCCACTCCAACTGTCACGTTCACATCGCGCTCGCTTCGAGTGACGATAGAGTGGATGTTAAGTAACACTACAAACTGTGAGGCTGGGATGGTGTGAAGTTTTCAGCTCTAAAGCAGAAAACACCCACAGAATCACAGTTTTTATCAAACGTGGAAATAAAAAGTATATCGTTCAATTTACCTAAACGTGAATGCAATTAATAAATTTGACTTTGTTCAATCAGAAAGCAAGAAAGCTGCCGTCTTTTAAACAACAGATCCAGTTTAAACCAGAGAAGGTCAGAAATAGTATTTGGAAAGCTTGTAATCTGAATAATTTGTAGCCGTCACATATGAACTGGTTCACTTATGTACCAAACATTCACGACAGCTTCAGCCGGGCGACTGTTCGCTTAAATCAGTGACATCAGCAGGCTTATATTTCGGACAAGTGTCTGTATAGGACAGGTTTTAATTTATTTCACACAAAACTGATGCTCAGTGAAGGTGGAAAAACAATTAAAATGTTTATTTAACCCTTCAAACTTGGGCAAATTTGCTTTTTTTATTTTGAAAACACAGGAAGAAGGTAATGATCACTAAAATAAGAGATGACCCAAAGACTAGCAAGAAATCTGTGAAAAAAAAACTAGAAATAACCTGAAAAAGTGCTTAAAAGTTACAATTATTCTGTTAAATAACTTTAAATATACAATTATGAATGTAGTTCACTGGACATTTTTCCTTTGCTTTTTAAAAAAATAGTCTTTTACATCTACTAATCTCTTTTTGCATCTCTCTTCTTCTTCTGCTGATAATATTGTCGTTCGGTGCTCATGGTTTCAGTAAAATTTACTGAATGATTGAATTTTGGAGAATTGTATCATTGTGTGTCCACAATGACGAAAGTTTAAACATATTTGTCTGTGTCTAACTTAAGTTATCTCCAGCAGGTCGCCAACAATCCATCATTTATTCATCCAAAGAACTTCTATAAAACTAAACTGCTTTTGTGGCACTTTTCCAGCAGGAAAAACAGCGACAGGTCCCTAAAAAAACACCATGATTTGGGGATTTAACCCTCTCAAGCACATTGGTTTGATTTAGTTCAAAAACATGGAAAAAAGCCAACAAGCAACAAGAAATGGCCTAACCTTAACCCCAAAACTGAAAACTGCAGCTTTTCGTACTTCTGTATTTCAGCCTCTGAGGTTTCCGTTTTGTTGCTGCATGACAGCTCTTCAAGCTGCTGTTAATTCAGGAAGCTCCTGATTTGATCAGCAGCCGAGTTTTCCATGAAAATCATTGTCCATCACAAAAAAGTGATCCTGATTAATATTCTGTGTGCAGCTCTGTCAAACAATCATTTATATTTTTTCAAATTAGCAGCTTCACAATGTTCCCACTTCCCCGTGGACGCTGTAAAATAACCCCCCCGCAGCTCGGAGTCGCTGCTCTGGACCTCATGCGCTCACATCCCTGATAGAGGTGTCAATGTATTCCAGCACCCAGCTGCATTGTAATTCTGAATATCATTAATTTTTGGAGGCAGGTGCAAGAAGATGAATACACTTTATTCTCATCGTCTGCTTGGAATGAAATTCAGAAAATGTAAAAAGTGCAGCCTTTTATCTCGCCATGATTTCAAACTTCAAACTGATGTTTTATTTAGCACGTCGTGAATTCATCAGTCTCTGTGTTTACTCTTGTTTTGTTTTCCCTAAATGCTCAGATTTAATAAATATACATTTAAATGCAACAAGACTGCAAACATGATGAGGAAACGTTCTAATCAAACTGAGCTCAACTGATTTGTCAATTAGTCCATCTGCAGAAAATATTTATCTGATTATTGATGAATGTTTGAAGAGACTTTAGTAACAAACTGGAATTATTGCCTGGAGGTTAATACAGCAAAGTACAGCAGGAAATTCTGGCATAACACCTACAACACACTGTATGCATGAGCAGCACATGACAGCAACTTTGCTGGACTGCTGCAGCTCACACACGCTTGCTTTGTCCACACTGACAGCTTTTGTTGCTGCAGTGCTGCTGCAGAGTGGCCCGCTGCTGTGAGTGCTGTAATTCCACATTTCACTCGTTTATGAAGCCGTGCAGCTCCCGCATAAAATCTACCGCAGCTAAAATCAGTGAGCCACCTTTTCTCTACATGTGCCGCAGCTGAGCAGCGCTGCACTTCTGGACTGTGGCTGCGGCAATCTGTTAACCTGTATTCCAGGGGAAAGATTTCGTGACACTGACACATGCAGTGTGTGCAGGCGTTACTCCAGCAAAATACTAGGTTTGCATGTATGTGAGGTAACATGAGGTCATGGCGTGATGACGCTGAGGACAGAAGCTTTCCGCTGCACAAAGCGTGAATGTTCTATGTCATGGTTCTTATTTTAGAGCGATTTTTTTGACGGCGAGAATAAGAACATGTTCTAAAATCAGCTCTGAATCAGGAGCAGCAGAGAAATAAACTGATTTCAGCTCTTCCTCTGAGAGGCGGGGTCACCTGACAGCCCGCCGCTCTCTCTCTGTGCTGAGCGCTGCACTTTTCAGTCTCTGAGGCGGCGGCGGTCACAGCGTGCAGCCAAGCCGTTTCACCGGCCGGGTCGCAGCGCTGCTTTGGCCCCAGCAGGAGCTCAGAGGTGAAGGAATGAGCTCGCTGACCTCTGCACACGCCCCCCTCCAGGGAGCGCTTAGACCAATCGCTGCACAGATTACTGAGAGCTCGCCGTCCTCCTGCAGCCACACACACACACACACCGCCAGCTCACAGGAAACCACCATGATACAGTTTGCTTTGTTTTCTCAGCGCCTGTCAGGCGCTGATGTGGGTTTTTTTGTCCCAGCTGTTGATAAATCTGCATCTCAGAGGGATTAAAATCAAAGGAAGTGTTGTTTTTTTTTTTTTGCATCAAAGCTTTTCAGCAGCGCATCAAATCCATTTAAGAGGAAATTAATTATCTTCTTTTAAACAACGTTCACCCTGAAATCCATCTGCAACTTTACAGAGCTCTGTGTGATCCAGCTGCTCAACATGTTCGAGCTAAAAAAGTCACTTTTCATGGCAACGTCCCGGCAAAAAACGCAGCAACATATCGGGGAAGAACGCAGGTATTTTTGTGACGATGTCTCGATAAAAAAACAGCCAAAAACAGATATTAAAAAACATTTAAAAACAGCCATTTTTCATGACGAAGTCTCTGCAAAAAACAGCCGCTTTTAATGGAGGCACAGCGAAGTCTGTGCCACGAAAACCGCTGATCATCTTCTGGTTTTTCCTGTTCGTCCTCTCTTCGCCTGACTGAGCTGCTTCTGTCATTTCCTGCACGTATTTCCTGTAGCAGCAGCTTTTCACACAAAAGGTGTTTTTGCCCCAAAAAACTGATGACTCAGCAAAGAAGCCATCAATCTTAACCCTTTAAAAAAGGGATGAAAGACCACCGCAGGAGGTCTTTCATTTACAGCCCAACATTAGGACATTTCAAGGATTTCAGGACATTTCCAGGATTTTAGGATGTTTCTAGAATTTTAGGACGTTTCTCTGATTTTAGCTCGTTTCTAGGATTTAAGGACATACCAAAATTTTGGGACATTTCTAGAATTTTAGGAAATTTCAAGGATTTTAGGACATTTCGATGACTGTAAGACATTTCTAGGATTTAAGAACATTTCAAAGATTTTAGAACATTTCTAGGATTTCAAGACTTTTCTAGGGTTTAAGGACGTAAACATTAAACATTAGGACATTTTAGTATTTTAGGACATTTCTAGGATTTTAGGACAATTCAAGGATTTCAGGACATTCCTCGGATTTTGGGATGTTCTTCGGATTTTAGGAGATTTCGAGGGCTTTAGCACATTTCTAAGATCTTTCACATTTTTGGCAAACAGAGAGACGCCATTCTGCAGAACTCTAAATTGTTTCCTGCAGGTCGAGGGGCGATGTGCAGGTTTCAGGGTTTCATGTTGATAGGTGCACTGCGCGCCTCTGAGGCACAAAGTGTGACATTTAGAGTCACTTCATGTGACAGTGCATCACATTTCTGAAGGGTAAAAGTGTAAATTAATCCGAGGAACATTCAGACACTCTGATGTTTCGAGACTCCAGTCAGATGTTGCAAAGGTGTGAATGCCTCTGTCTCTGTAAGACACGTACAGTATGTAATCTGTCCTCCTCCCACAGCGTGACCGCATCAGTAAACAGCGAGGAAACATTCGCTCACTGCCTGATGGTCTTAACGCGTCCGTGGTCTGTCTCCTCTGTGATAACAGCAGCTGGAGTTTGACTGAAATCAGCCGTTTGTTCTCATTAAAGCAACAAGAGACAAGAATTACCGCCTCGCCTTATAGCTACGCCTCCGCCAACCAGTCAGGTTTCAGTTTACATCCATGTCTGTCCACACTCATTTCATATACGTGGGAAAGACTGTGAAGGAATTCAACATCACCGTACTGAGAGACGTTTCTATAGAGGGTTCACAGCGCTTCGTCACATGATGCAAAAACAATCACCTGATGCCAAAAATCAGCAGAGTGAAGTGGAGGACGACCGGACGAGTCACGATACAAGACAACGCTTCAAATATGGATGATGCTGCAAAGACGCTACGAAGATCAAAATTGTGGATATAAGATGTCTGTCTAAAGGTGTTCTTTAGATATCGCTTACATATATCACTTAGGACACAAGGTCACAATGACCTTGACCTTTGACCTTTAACCACCAAAATCTAATCAGTTCATTGTTGAGTCCAAGAGGGTCCCACAGAAAAACAGAAAAACAACGTCACAATGACTTTGACTTCAAACATCAAACTCTCATCAGTTTAACTCGAGAGCAGAAATGGACGTTTGTGCCAAATTTGAAGAAATTAATTCAGTTTGATTTATAAAGCGTGACCTCCTCTGTCTCTGTCTTTGAGTTTAATGCCTTACTTCTAGAAATGACCGGGCTTTATTTCTGCTGTCAGTGACACACACACACACACACACACACACACACACACACACACACACACACACACACTCGCCACCATTTAACAGGGTAATGATCGCTATCCTCGAGCGTGGTTTAATGGAGCGGCAAACAACAAACATCACGCCGCGCGCCCACAAACACCACACATCAGTGGCGGAGTGATGGATCATTGTGGGACAATCAAAAATCAGATCTCTATAAATCTCCCCGGATGTGCGGAGCGGCACGTCGGCGGGCCGCAATCACAGAGTCAGATGGCGATTCATTGACCGTTTCACTGTTTCCGCCGCCGTAAAAAAACTTCACCATCAAAAGTTTACACCTGCAACACGACAGCAAATAATCTTCAAATGGGAGACTCAAACAGGAAGTCACTGCTGTGACCTCCGGCAGAGATCTCCGTCCTTTCATAACCAGAGAGAGTCGCAAAGAGATAAACGCAGGTTTGATCCCCTCGTCTCTCTGAAATCACCCCGCTCCACTCCATTTCCTCCTTTTTCTGTCGCTCAAACTGCTCCTTCCTCCGTCAGCCGCTGCCGTCACACCTCCATTTCATCCTCTGCTTATCACTGTCATCTCCTCCTCCTCCTCTTCCTCCTCCTCTTTCTC
>NC_056482.1:25364230-25406414 GCF_008729295.1 Plectropomus leopardus
ATGCTGGTTATCTGCTGTCAGAAATGTTGTTTGTTGGTGTTTGTGTTTCAGACCGCTGTGTCTGCTCGGTTATCGTGTTAACCCCTTAGGGACTGCTTGGTGCATGTAATGCGCTTTTCAGTCTACATTTTTTGATAATTTTGGCTGTGTTTATGCATTTTGGTTACACTTTGGGAAGATTATGTACGTCAGTATAATCTTGGTATTTCCAGCTCAGCTCCAAACAATAAGTCTAAGATACACTGTGTAAACAGTGGACCACAAGGAACTCATGAATGTGTCAAGCTTAAAGAAACACGACGGGGGTTCAGAGGGAAAGTTTATCAGGATGAACCCAAAGGTTCAAACAGTCCTGGCTGAAGCCTTTATGAAAAGAGGGTCGAAATTCAGAAAAACGTCTCAGTGAGCTCTGAGCTTCATCATCTTTCCGAGACAAAGAAGACAGGAGACAGACAGAGTGATGAGAAGTGAGACAAACAGAAAAGAAAGCGCTGGACTCACCTTTATAGGTCTGCTGCAGGTGATGTGAATCAGTGAAGAGAGAACCATGGTCCTTCCCTAAACCTGAGATATGAGAGATTTACCCTTTGAAACCTGGATCGGCACCAGTTTTTATTTAACTGCATTCAGATGCTTTTCACAAACATTTAACCCTTTGAAAGCTGAGATATCACCTTTCATTCTCTTCCGAAACACACGGAAAAAAGTCAATAAGCAATTTGCAGGCATTAGAATTAGTTTAACAGAGATAGAGAGAGAAAATATTAGGGTCAGTGGCATATTTTTAACAAGCCAAAATTAAAACACAAAAATAAGATATCTATTATCATTAAGAATGTTGAGCACACATAAATTCAAATAAAAAAAATAATTAAGTGATTTTAGTGTTAGCCCTAAAAAATGTCATGTGGGACTAGGGCTGGACGATAAAACGATAATGATATCAATCGATATAACTTTTCCTCGATTGAAATATGAGATGTAGTCGATAGAATGTGAATAGAACGCAATCCGGCGATGTTGGCTCCGCTCTCATTCTCCGCCGGTGTCTCCGCCGGTGTCTCCGCTGGTGTCTCCGCCGGTGTCTCTGCGGTGTCTCTGAATGTCCGCTCCACTCTCATAGTCCTTCAGGTGATCTCAGTCTCTTAAAGGACACCAAAATGTCTCAATCCGGTCCTGATACTGTCATTTATTAGCGTGCTCGCTGCTTACAGTAACCGCTGAACACCGGTGCAATTGCCGCTGTCTCCCCCTCCCTCCTTCTGCTCTGTGTGTGTGTGACGGGGACACGATGAGAGGACATGATGAGAGGACACGCTGGACGCGGTTTGAGTTCAGGTGTAGTGAGTTTCCAGCTCGGTTATGCTGAAAGAATAAACTGATATCTGATGTTTGATTCTTTCCAACAACAAGCAGAACAACATGTAAATCTGCAGAGATCACAGCACAGCCGTTACTTAGGGACTGTTCTGTAGCTGTGCAGACAAGATCATGTGTTGGCTTAAAATGACTAGTTTTCGTGGCACAATCCCAGCAGAAAACGCAGTGATGTCTCAGTAAAAATAAAAAAACTGCTTTTTGTGACACTATCTTTGCTGCTAACCAGCGGCAAGTTGCTACAAAACACTTCTGTTTGGTGCCTAAAAAGCATCTGGAAACAGCATTTTTGAGTCCAAACAAAGCAGCATGTTTACAGACGGAAAGAAAATAACAACAGATGTTTTATTGTCAGCATTTTATTTTGGGATATTTGTTGTCATTAATGAGATGTCAGACGGTTAAAGGTTTCTCAACATTTGCACATGAACAACATGAAAATGGACTGGCACAGTCACAGCGTAATGTTGGGTAATTGAAGGTTTTGATTGGTGCTGCTGTCTGCTGTTTGATGATTGAACTAAGATTCGGGAGGTCAGAGTTTGTGCAGGCAGAGAGAAAAAGCTGCTTCTCATTTGATTTGTTTTCTGAAACTATCTGACTCATATCTGCTGTCACGTTTTCTGTTTCTTTAAACGTCTCTTCCATATTTATGACTCCAGGAGCACCGCCTCACACTTGTTCATGTGTTGCATCTACTCGACATGAACAGAGTCGTTAGTTTCTACAGACCACACTCAGATAATTAATGCATCCTCTCATTGACAGTTATGTTTATTGGAAACCACAAACAGCTGTTACCACATCCTGCGCGTCTTTGGAAGGACGCCACACTGTAGAGAAATTAATATGTGAATATACGCAGGGACACTCAGCCTGCGCTGCTTTGGGGCCACTTTTACAAAATGACAGGAGGCAAGGGGCCCCATACATGTTTCCAGGATTTAAGGTTATTTCTAGGATTTAAGGACATTTCTCAGATTTTAGGATATTGCTAGGATTTTGGGACATTTCAGGGGTTTTGGAACACTTGTCATTTATATTATATTATTTATTAATATATTTCTCAGATTTTAGGATGTTTGTAAGCTTTTAAGATGTTTCTATGATTTTAAGATTTCTTGGATTTTAGGACATTTCTAGGATTTTGGGACATGCCTCCCAATTTAGGATGCTATTAGGATTTAAGGACATTTTAAATATTTTTGCACATTTGTCAGCTTTTAGGACATTTGTTGGATTTTAGGACATTCTCCAATTTAAGGATGTTTCTAAGATTTAAGGAGGATTTAAGATTTTTGCACATCTCTCAGACTTTTGGACATCTCTCAGAATTAAGGATGTTTCTAGGGTTTTAGGACATTTCTCTGATTTAAGGATGTTTGTCAGATTTTAGGATGTTTCTAGGACTCTAGGACATTCTGGGTTTAGTCAGGACCTGTGTTGGGGGTGCGGGGAATCTTCCGTTGGCACTTCTCAGTGTAACTGAGTCATGGTTCATTCAAAACACATTTAAAGAGTTAAATCTAAATTGAAAGGACATACATTTACATTTATCAGAAAAGAAAATTCCTGCTTTTTTTTTTCAAGTTTAGCTGCTGGTTATTTCTGAGAGTTGCTTGAAATATGGTGAAAAGTAGCAAATTATGTCTCCTGGAAATTACAGAAATGTCAAATTTGTTTTGGAGGTAGATTTTTAGGGGTTTGTAATGAGTGGCTGGATGAGGCTGTACTTTGTGTGCCTCGGGATATTCGTTAACAAGTGAAAGCTGCTCCCTTTTTTTCGGGGGTGGGGGTGGTTCTGAACTCGTTTAAAACAAGTCAGAGATGTTGAATTATGACCAGGAGGCCGCAAAAGTTTGTGAACATCATGACACGAATGCTGCATTTGTCCCGGAGGAATCAGTAGTCTGTGCTGCGGCTGATTGAATGATACGTGTCGCTGTGACTCTGTGATTGTATTTGAATCCTTTGTACTCGTCTTTGTCTTTGCTCTCTCTTCAGCTGAAGTGTTCGTCTGTAATTTGTTTGCTTCTGTGAATGTCAGCTGCTGTCTGCGGCAGAGTCTGATCAGTCTGGCATCTTTAAAAGCTCAGCCTGACAAGTAAATAGCCCAAAATTGCCTTAGAAGAGATTTGTTTTGGCTTTTGTTTTGATTTGTGCAGAAATTACATTCCTTTTAGGAAATGGCAGGAAGATAGCTGTTGGTGGAGTTGGCGGCGCGTGAGGCGACCCTCGCTTAAACCCAGGACATTTCAACACCGCGTCTTTGTCTTTGGCATAATGTCAAACCATTTCCTTCCCTCTGGACGCACAGATAGAGGTCTGATGATGATAACGTACGAGAATATTGCACTCACATATTAACACCTGACAACACAGTGCACTGAAAAATGTTTTTATTTTCCTTCTGCGGATTGTTGGAGCTGTTTATTCTGCCTGCGGATGTTAATCTGCTCCTTCGACCAGCAGGTGCACCTATTTGTAAGGTGTCGATTTAACCGAACAACAGCTGCAGTGAAGGGTAAATCTGGAATAACATTTACTTTTGTCAGAAACAAATTCTTTAAGGAATTAATAAAGGGTCCACATTTAAAAGTTGTTTCAAACCAAGCATGGATTTGATTTTTTTAGGTTATTCTTCTGGCTTTTTGGGCTTTTTATTTGATAGGACAGATAGTATGAAGTGAGGAGAGAGAGGGAGGAAATGAGGCAAAGGGCAGCAGAGCAGACTCAGCCTTAACCAATTTTCTGCCCCAAAATTGAAAAATATATAAATAGATAAATTATTTTGTTGGCTTTTATGAACACTTGCATATTCCTGCAGAAGATTAGTGCAGGAAAAATATTCGGACAGACATTTTAGTTTTTATTTCTACCTTCACAAATATATGTTAACCAATGAAATCCATCTTTCCAACTAATGTGAAACCTCCAGACCACAGCTAACATGCTGTCAAACTGGAGGGAACGGTTTATAAATTTGGTTTCTCAAAACCTGATATTTTACGAAAAACATTGCAATGACTCCCTCAACAACCAAATGAAGGATAACATGCAGCTTGAGACCTCCCAGCAGCTGAGATTCGATGAGGACAGTAATGAAGCTGCGTTTGTTATATTGGCCACAGCACAGAGCGAGCAGCATCAGGTATCAGGAAATTTTTGAAGGTAATGTAATCAGTGCCTGCCATCAGGGTAAATCCCTAATTATGACCCACTGAAGGAAAACACAAAATGCCATTTATCTTAGAGTTGTGAATTAGCTTTAAATCTAAACAAATTTATTTCATGTTTTTCTTTCGTACATACAAGCGTGAGCTTTTAATGAAGATCAGATAGTTTGATGGGAGGTAAATTAGTCCCTCTTTGTTTCACAGCTGTCATCCTCTGCAGAGGCAGGTATCCGTGGGTGATGTATGCTGAAATATATATAAATATATATAATAATTCCTACAGTGGACTGAAGCCATGTTGGCAAACGGCAGCAGCTCCCTTGATTCAAAGCAGCTTTGATCACATTCCTGTGTAAATACAGCGAGTGTTCAGCCCTCAGCCTCCAAACACATGCTCCAATAAAAAGCTACAGAAACAAAAATCCACTCCAAAGACTTCCATCCTTTCAACCGCGCCAGCGTCTCTGTGAAGACGCACTTTTTGTTTTGTCATGTCGAGATCTCTGCATGAGGAGGAAATTGGAAGCAGCACTCTGCCTTTCATCTCCTCCACCTCCCCACTGACTCAAATTAGGAACACACACACACACACACACACACACACACACACACACACACACACACACACACACACACAGAGTTACCTACGCAACACTGGCCTTTTTCCCTCCGCATCGAGTCTTTCCTCAAGCAGAAGATGATCCCAGTTTGACCTTAAAGCTCTCTGATGCAAACACATGCATGTATATTCAGACTCATAAATACTGCTGTGTGGTTTTTAAGGCCGGTAACAGGAGAAAAAAACATCTGTTTCTGCATGTTGATAGAAGATGTGTTTATGTGTGTTGAGAGCATCGCTCCCCTCTGCAGCCTGTCAGAGGAGGAGGGGGAGGCGGCGGGATTTGGAGGTAGGCGTTCCTCAGTTTATAAAAGCATAACTCGAGGTGACACACACCAAACAATGAAGAAAACCTCCCCTCTGCGAGAGGAGACTCAGCAGAAATCAAAGCACAAAACAAAGGAGTTGACAACCTGGTGAATTTTAATAGGATTTGAGTCAGCAGCTTTTTACAAATTCTTTTCTCTCTCAATGTCATTGACACACAGATACGGCGAGGGCGGCGAGGAAGGTCGTCCTGCACGGCTGTTAGCGTACGTTAGCCTGCGGGAGCGAGATACAGCACACAGTTACTCAACAGACTTTTGTTTTACTTTTCTACTGCACTGCCAGTAAGATTTTACAAAATAAAAACATGGTCAGTTTATGAAATTATATGAAGATTTGAACTCTGCAATAGAAATTGTAAGTCAATAAGCCAAAATAACTGATTGATTATGAAAAAAAAAAAAGGGTAAAAAAAAAACCAAAACATTTTGATCCAAAAATAATTTTAATGTAGAAACATAAATAAACCAAATATTTCTTAACAATTTTTTTTTTGAGATGTGCTTGTTTTTATGAGCTGAGTGAAACGGCGTTGTGGTAGATCTATTATTCATTCCTTTTTCAGCCACCACACGCTTTTGCACTGCAGGACATCATTACAGGCGTACAGTGACAGGGACAACAGAAGCCTCAGCTTTCTGCTGCAAAAACAATAAATGCTTCAGGCTTTTATATTATATACATTTTATGTAAACAAACATTTTCTAAATAACAACTGCTTTTATTGTTTGTTGGTGTTTTATAGTTTACACTCTGGGATGCGGTTACCGTGATATGAAAAAATTCACATGGTGGGTCGACGCAGCCTGTTACCGTGATGTCACTGCATGCAGAAAAAAACATTCACATCCACATGGAAAGCGAACTTCCCAACCCGTTCTCACTCCGAGCTGGTCACATGGTGACACTCGCTCAGTGACCTTCCGCGCAGGAAGGCCAAAAGCCACCTGTGCGTCCACATGCAACACGCAAGGATGTGTCAGATAATAACGTGGTCAGACAAAACCGGTCATGTGCACCTGAAACCCTGGAGGACAGCATCAGCTAATAGTGCTGCAGGTCACCACGTCACATAAGGAACGCGTGTGCGCTTACAGGGCGGGCGCGTGAGGAGGTGAATCGATCCAACAAACTACTGACTTTCATGCGGGTGTCCTTCAACATTTCATGCAGATGCAGATGGCTGGTTGTCACATGACGCCACACGTGTGTGTGGCGCCAACCAGCCGTGTTCTGATTAGATGCAGAAGGTGGCTTTTGGCGTCACGCTTGTACGCCAAAAGGGCTGACAGAGTGGCACAATTTGACGAGTGAGAGTGAGAACGGTTTGGTTGAACGGTATCCCCTCAGTCAGCTCAGATAATCCGTCACTGTGGAATCACTGATACATGAAAGACTGAAATATGACTTTATTTAACTTATGCAAATTATAGTTTGCAGAAACTTAAAATGCAAACATTTCTTCAGGTGTCTGACTTACCTTTAAGTAAAACCCACAGCTGTCAGGTGAATGTAGTGCAGCACAAGTAAAACATGTACCTCAAACTCGTCTCAAGCAAAGTACTCGAGTAAATGTAATTTTTACTTTCCAATCAGCTAATGCAAACTCATCTTCATCAGCCTGCAGAGCTGAGTGGATGTTCTGTCTGAGACCTTTCTAGTTTTGTTTTGTTTTGCCCTTCAGTCCGGATTAATTTTAAGCCGCTGTAGTTATTTAACATTTTTTCATGACTTGGTGAACCTTTAAAAAAAAAAAAAAAATCTCCTCTTCATGCCAATCTTTTTAAAGTTTATACACCTGAGTGATTATTGAGCCATGATGATGTCACATCAACAACAGTTCAGGTGTCAGCCCCAGAGGCCAAATACAACCGTCAATAAGAATTAAGACTGATGTGTTTTTACTGAAACTGTTAAGTTTGTGGGATAAATATGCACATGTGAGAAATGTATAATTACTGACTGAAGCCTTCGGCAGCAAACAGAACAAAGTCTCGTCTGCTGGGTGGATTATGCTCTGCGCTTTTGTTCTGAACATCAAAGTAAATAAGTGTTTACACTGATGAGAAATAAATCTGTTATGATGTGACAGCGCTACGGCTGCATTTAGGGAAAGATGGTGGTTCGGTTTGGAATAAGCACTTTGTGGAAGTTAGGGGACCTTCGCTGACATGGTTTCTATGATCCAAGCCGACGCAAATTTATTATTATTATAGCAAAGGAAAACAAAGATAAAAAGTTAAGAAATAATAATTAAAAAGAACCAGTGATTCCCCACTGGTCCAGCATATATATATATATATATATATATATATATATATATATATTACTATATATACTTTCACCACTTCTCGTTGCAAGAAAATGTGCTCTTTGTTTAGAATATCAAACAGACAATGAATCATAGATGTTCGTTTCTGGCTGCCAGATAGCTAACGTAGCTCAGCTACAAACAGAATATTAGCGCTGAGAGACAGACTCATATTTGTTTGAAATTTATTGACAGTAAGAATCAGTGCAGCAAAGGTTTGCTTAAAAAGTACCCACTCTTAGGGGCATTTTCCCTGCAGGAAATGAAACTGACTCACCAAGAAAATTTGTTGTGTTAGTGGCAGAATTGTTGCTGGAAATGCAGTGATGGCTCAGAAAGAACATACATTTTTGGCGGCTCAGTTGCTGCTGGAAATGCAGTGACTGTTTGCTCTAACACCTACATGATGGCACAATCGTTGTTTACTACAAAAACAACAGCATACTCTTGGTGGCACCACAGTTGTCACCAGAAATGAAGTAATGGTAAAATAATTAGTAGTTTTGGAGACACAATTGTCGTAAAAAACGCAGTAGTATTTTACCAAAACAACATAGTGGCACAATCACTGCTAGAAATGAAGCGATGGAGCCCTAAAAATCCACTTTGGATGGTGGTAGTTCAATGGCCGCCTGTTAGCTTTGTTTTGTCGTCATTTTCTCTGTACTATAACTCAGCCTGCGCTGTCTGTGTCAGTCTTTGTTGGGTGAAAATTATCATATGTGCAGGAACTGCTCAGGAAATGTTAGTGTTATGTCACTGTGTGTGTGGGTATGAGGGTTGAAAGGTTAACTCAGAAAGCTTTGCTTTTTGTGAGTCGCGTTTTAGCACTTACAGGTTGATGCTCTGTGCTATTTTAATTCACTACTGTCAGCGTGTCGTGCTCGGGTGATAGAGAAATAAGTTGTCAACAGATCCTGACATTTGGTGTAAGAGTCTTGAAATGAATTGCAGTAATTACAGCTGTGGTTCGTCGGTGCAGCAGCTCTATTAAAAACAGGCAGACAGACAGTTTGTGTCTTGGTTGTCATTTTCTAAAAATAAGCGATGGTTTGGACAGATGTAAGAAGTCGGGAACAAAAAACATTCAAGATGAAATCAATCGTGTTGTGAGCAGGCAGATCATCACTTGGAGGTACGGCTTGGTGCTGAGAGCGTTCACACATACTGATGCTGGTGGAGAACGCCAAGAGGTAAACGAGAGGAGGGGGGTCCATCGCAGCAAGGACCGCCGCAAGCCGAGCTCCACACGACTGTAAGAGCTTCAACAAAGAGCAGCAAAGTTCAGCTTTTCCTGCTCTCTTCTTCTGCAGCAGCAGGATAAATCTACAGCGCCCACTGTGAGAGTCGTGTCAGTTTTCTGCTTTTGCCGGTCTGGTCTGCTGTACGAGCTTAAACCAGTTTGATTTTATGCAAACCGGCTGACTTTACAAGCCGATAAAAGAGGAGTCCTAACAGTCTGTGAGCAGCGTGGTGCTTTGTGTTGAATTTTGTCAGACACCCTGTTTTTATTCTTGTGGCTCACTTTAAAAATTGTCGTAATGGACAAGGAACAGCTGATTCATGAAGCTGAACTGAGGAATTATCTCTGATATTATTCCTCCTTATTTTACAAGAGAAACTAGATAATGTTTTAGAGTAATTAAAACGACTGGATTATTAAATGTGAGGCCCACTGAGTCATTAACTACGGATTTAACAAAAAGGTTTACTTGGTGACAGTCACTGTTTCACCAGTAATGTTTATATATTTTAAATATTCTGATGGTTTTTTTTTGTGTTTTTTGTGCCTTAAATCAAGTCTTTCTCTCACGTTTAACAGCCACAAAAGCTCCTCAGAGGATGCAGCTTACCCACTTCCCAGACGCTGAGATTACCCCCACTCTGCATCCAGCGAGCGTCATTGTTGTTCCGCCTGGTTTATGTGAATTTGTATACCATATTAAAAAAAAGGAGAGGATGAATCTGTTTCCTAGCAACTGCTTTAATAGATGTGGAAAAACTCCCGCACCCTAGTTAGTGTGAAACGCTTTTAAAGATGTCACTTTAAAGTTCTTGGAAGAAAAATGAAAAGCGATCTGCAGTCTGTCAATGCAACGTGAATCCCTCAGAGGTCTGAACAAGATGCTGCTCAGTAAACATTTACTTTACCTGTGTGATTACTGCAAACTGCCGCTCTCCATGGGGAGTTCAAACCCAACAGAGCCCAGAGAAACAGGAGAGGAGCCGGGCCAGAAACAGGAGCTACACAACTCATTAACACTACGACTTCATGTTAAATATAGTCACAAAATATATACAGACCCCAGCCGACAGAGAAACAGAAAACTGAACAGAAAACAGCGAGCATTAGATGAGGAGAGAGAAATGAATATTTTAGTTTTTTATCTCTTTGTGATGATGTTTTTCTCTCTCTCACATAATGCAAAAGCCAAACACGTCTCCACAATAATCAGAATCAGGTTTTATTGCCAAGTATTTTTATACATACAAGGAATCTGACTAAGTGTAATGCAAAACAATTTACACAGAGGAAGAAGAATAAAATAGTACCTTTAAATGGATAAGATATAAGATAAAAATATACATACAATTAAAAAAAATAAAACCAGAAACAGAATATATGAAGAACACAAAATCTATGTACAAAAGGTGCAATAGAAGAGTTGTACAGTACATTAATGTTTCTGCAAACAGGGATATGTTACATTTTTACGTGTTAATATGTCGCAGATATGTTGAAAATTTGTGTTTTAATATTACGTGGTGACAGTGCTGTAGTTAACCCTTTAGGGCTTGCTTTAATATTACACACACTCGCTGTGCACATAAAATGTGCTTTTCAAAATCAGGCTTTAAAAAATTTTGTGCAGTACTATGATTTTCTACGTTGATTGACCTTTTTTTTTAACCAACATCAGGTCTAATCATAAATGTTCATTGATTTTTTTTAGAATTATTATCCTTTGAATGCCAGGATTTGTCGTGATGCCACTATGATTTTTGTTTGAAAAAACAAAAAAAAAAGAATTATTTTCAATATACTAAAAAAAAAAAAAACAAATGAGGAATGCGGCTTAGGTTTTAAAGTGTAGGGGTGTGCTGGCAGTGAGGCATAAAACAGGCACAAACACCAGTCTCCTTGGAGAAAGTCCTGTGTTTGTTTGACCCTGTCACCAGTCCTGATGCAGAGTTTCATGCTTTATACTACTTCTTTCTTTAACCCTTTCAGCACTAAGGATGTTTTATTACATGTCTAGTACCAAATTAAAACACAGATTTTAGCATCTGGTTTTAGTTCCAGATGGTATTTATTGTTTCAAATATTCATTAATTTTGAGAATTTTAACCCTTAAATTCCAGCTTTTTATCATGATGACACTATGTTTTTTAGACAAAAACAAAAACACACAAAATAAATTATGCTGAGTCTCCTCCATGCTCAGTGTGTGAGTGTAGCTGCTGACAGTCTGGGATATGTCAGTGTGTGAGTGTAGCTGCTGACAGTCTGGGATACGTCAGTGTGTGAGTGTAGCTGCTGACAGTCTGGGATATGTCAGTGTGTGAGTGTAGCTGCTGACAGTCTGGGATACGTCAGTGTGTGAGATGAGTGTAGCTGCTGACAGTCTGGGATATGTCAGTGTGTGAGTGTAGCTGCTGACAGTCTGGGATATGTCAGTGTGTGAGTGTAGCTGCTGACAGTCTGGGATATGTCAGTGTGTGAGTGTAGCTGCTGACAGTCTGGGATATGTCAGTGTGTGAGTGTAGCTGCTGACAGTCTGGGATATGTCAGTGTGTGAGTGTAGCTGCTGACAGTCTGGGGATATGTCAGTGTGTGAGTGTAGCTGCTGACAGTCTGGGATATGTCAGTGTGTGAGTGTAGCTGCTGACAGTCTGGGATATGTCAGCGATCAGCAGCTACATTGACTGTGACAGGTCACCTAGTGGAAATAGCATGTATTTCCTCCATATGCCAAATAATGTCAAAATGACCTCATCAGGTGGAAAATAGTCAAAATGACAAATTCAGAGTCAAAAGCCCAGAATGACACCCAGAAATAATACAAGTCCTGTTTTTCTGCTCTGATGGCTGTGGGGATCAAAAATGTCAGTTTGTGCACAATTTCAGTGTGTGCTATTTAATGGTTAATGGCAACCCGCCTTCTGTTCTGGTGTCCTCTCCTTCCTCCTCCTCGTTCCTCTTTCTCCTCCTCTCCTCCTTCCTCCTCCTCCTCCTCCTCTCTATGGGAGGTGTATCTGTGGTTTAGTGAGGGTGTATCAGGTGCTGCAGTGAGATTATACAGCACAGGCAGTAAAAAGTACACACAGTTAATACCCGGACCAACATTTACACACTAATTCCCAGCCGGTCTTCATCTCTTAATAATAAAGTTATTAAATACTCAGATTAAAGCGTAAACTGTGAATCCCAGCAGAGAGTCCTGATTAGAAACACAAACTGCAGCCTCTCTCTCTCTCTGATGTCTCCCCTTGTTTTGTTCCTTTGTTTTCTGCTCTGAAAGGTGATTTTGTGTTTGTGTCCTCCTCTCTGCAGCAGAATAACCTGCTTTTCTCCTCCTAATAAGCCTCTCATATCAAAATTGGATTTCAGTGCTTTTGCAGGGAAAGTTAATGAGTCCGTGATGTAGCCATCTGTTTGTGTGTGGCTCGGTAATGTAATGACTGTATGATGGGGAGGCCCGTGCTGTCTCCTGGTCCTGACAGCGTCTCGGGGGACTCGGCAGACCTGCACTCAGGCGCTCGGACCGACAAGATTTGTGACCCGTGTCGGCGGAGATAAAGAGCTCGCTTTGCTTTTCTATTTTTGAAGCGTTTTTATGGCTCCAAATGAGATTTCGGTGAGAGTTGAGCTTGCCCCGGTTTGTAAAGCGTTATATTGTGTGTCTCAATTCTGACGGCGTGACGGGACGCTTTGAGCACACAAACTGTTTGTGGCACACAGAAGTTATATTTTGTAGAGAAGTTTCAGTCATACGGAGAACACAAACTATAAATCTGTTCGGTGCTCAACAAATTTATTAATGTGTTTGCTGAACTCCACATAAACGCACTGCCCGTCCTCAAATCCCCACAGAAAAGTTCAGTTACAGCAAAAACAAATCAATGAGTCAGTGAATATGTAAATATTCATATAAAACTTTTGGGACAAGATGTTTCCTTCACCAGGCGGGTTTCCATTAACCCTCAAACTGCACAAATAAATATAAAATACGCCTAATGGAAAAATGTCAATTTCGAAAAAAGGTATTTACGCTGGCATGAGGTGGTTTTTCAGGCGATTCAAAACAGCCATATTAGTCTGAACTGCAACAGAAACCCTTTTCAGTCTTACCTAGGTCACATGACACTATGAGGTCGCATGACGCTGTGAGGTCACATGATGATGTGTCTCTGTGCTTGTCAGTATGAACTGGCTCCCTCATGATGCAGCAGGAGCTACGAGAGCTGTTATTGTATCACATAACTCTGAGAAAGTTTTTAACCCACAATTCCTCTGTGAAATCGTGGACTACATCTCCCAGAAATCCCTCGTATGTGGCCGTTCCCACGTTTAAGGGGCTCGCCTTTCCATTATGGCTCCATAACACGCCATACCGTTGGGCCGTCTGCGGGCTTACAATAACACCGTGCCCGGTCCTGTCCAGCTGCTTTTCATGCACACTCCAAACTTAGGAAAAAAAACACTGACTGAGCGGCGTCATTTTACAAGTTCGGAATTAGACCTGGCTGGGCGAAGGGATGAATTCTGGGATTTGTGAGCACCTGAATGCTCAAACAGCTGATCCAGTACACGCCGGAGAGTAAAAAGAGACCTCAAAAAGATTCTATTTCTATCTTATCTTAAAAGATGCAAACCACTCAAAGCAGCTCGTTACAGCAGAATTTTTACACAAAAGCAACCGAACACAGAGCAGCCTCCGCAGCACACTTTCACACAGGTGTTTCTTGTTCTTTACCTGACACGTCTTCATCCACTCACTCCCACGCTGCTCCCAAGGTTAACGTCTGAGGTAAAAATGCAAACCTTGAAGTCAAACGGAGGCCGTGAGCGTGGCGTTTGAGCACAGTGTAACAGTGGAGGGATTTAGAGGGTTAATCCGTATGCAAGGGTGCACCGGGAACACGGAGCGTTTTTAAGCCTTTCGATTCATGGGTTCCTTGAGTTGCTTCTGATTTTAATTAGAAGGACTTTTCAGAGGGAATTGTCGTTCTTTTGAGCTAGCAATGCATGATTGAAATTTAAAATAAGACAGAAGAAACACTGCAGGAGGAAGTTTTAAATCCACACACATTCCTCGAGTAAATGAATTTAAAGATTCCCTCAGCGTTTGTCTCCTCACCTGGCCTGTTTATCCAATATCGTTTTCCACCTTTTGACACGTCCTACGACAAATCACAGAGTGTGTGCTCCTGTGTGAGCGCTGAGAGACTGTAAGCTATTTATACTGGAGTGTGATTGATTCTGTTCAATACAGGAGCGAAACAATTTGGAGCTGCACTGTGGGTACCTGTCACCCTCAGATAAGCATTTAAAAAAGGAGTGAGGCCGGGAGAAGAGAGGGAATAACACAGGAGAGCGAGAGGAGGAGAAATAATAAAGACAAATGTTGACACCGCTCATTAAGAGGTGGCATCATTCAGAGATCAACAAACGCTCTGAAGCTGCTACATGATGGATCGTTTTAATGGAGCTTCATATTTATGTTCTGACACGGTGGAAAACAGCTCAGTCTAATGTTTTTGGAAATATAATCATCAATTAAGCATGTGTAGCTTAGCTTAGCTTAGCATAAAAAACGAGCCAGGGGAAATATTAGCTCAGCTCAAACAAAAACAAGATTTTTAAAAACTCACTAAAGATTCAAGCTCCACTGTGTCAGATTTAGAGGGATTTAGTGGCGTCTAGCTGTGAGGATTTCAGATTTCAACCAGCTGAAACTTCTCCTGGTTAGAATTCCTTCATTGTTGATTGTGCAGGAGGTTTTTAACCATTTAGCCGAATTCTCCACAGAGGTCTCTCCTCTCCAAAACAAACACAACAGCATATTTAAAACCATGAAAAACACTCAATCAAGACGTGCCACATTACAAATCAGTGTTTCTGCAACGCTCTTTCACATGCTGAACAATCAGCCGCTTACCCAGCACCTGCCAATGTGTGCTCTCTTTTTCCCTAATAATTTTAAGATCCAGACGCTCAGGAGGTTTTTTACCAGGAGCCGTGTGATCCACAGAAGTCTCCTCATTAAAAACATGGAAATGTCCCCATGTCTTATACGTTTTATTGAAAAAAACTCGACTAGAAAATGTCCTGATGCTTTGTTAAACAAAATTACCGCACTCAAGAAACAAGGTTGGAAACATCACGAACTCTTGTTTAAAATACGATGAAACATCAAACTAACATGTCCGTCACGTGCAGCAAACGTCAGTGTTTAATTGTGATGCCGGGCTGGTTTGGAAACATCAGTGAGACGTAATCAGCCTGTTTGACAGAACAAACCATGATAAATCAATATAATTCAGTGCTGTGAAGGTAAACAAAAATATATGAGAGGCAGATAAACTGAGACACGTCGTAGTAAACAGCATCACTGTTGCTTGTTTGTGTTTGTTTTGTCATCCCGTCACTCGGTCACCGATCCTTCTGAGGGTAAACAGAAAGCACCCCAAACCTTCATGTGTCCTTGTTGTCATCGCAAGTTTGTTGCAGAAGTCTCATACACACACACACACACACACACACACACACACACACACACACACACACACACACACACACACACACACACACACACACACACACGGCTGTCAAATGTCAGCCGTTACAGTGGCGTGGCGGCGGCAGCGGCGGCGTTGTATGTGCAGCTTCACAGAGAGAGATGATTGCTTGTGTTATCAGTGTTGAAACAGACAAATCAATCCCGCCCTGACAACCAGACAATTAGCCGCTTTATTAGCCTGCTTGTAGACCAGCTCATCTAGAGGGGGAGTCAAGTACCCACAAATAAACGTTCCAGTGTGTGTCTGTGTGTGTGTGTCTGTGTGTGTGTGTGTGTGTGTGTGAGTTTAATATGGAGAGCGGGGACAGGGGTGAAGATTGATTGGGCTGATTAAAAACTGTGAATTACAGAGAGGATCAGCGCTCTCACAGCAGATCTCACTTGTTGACCGTAATGAGGACTGTGATTCTTTAGTCCCTCACTGCAGCTGAAGGGGACACACACACACACACACAAACACTCACACACTCACACACTCACACACTCACAGTCACACACTCACACACTCACACACTCAAAGTCACACACTCACACACTCACAGTCACACAGTTGATAATAATAATAATAATAAACTTTTATTTATTCAGCTCTTTTCATGACAAAGTTACAAAGTGCTTCTCTTGGTTTCACTAGGATTAAACATTTCAGGAGGCGGTGATGCAACCAAAATGGCACAATTAATAATAATAAAAAGTAAATACATTGGAAGTGAAAAGCAACAGTAACAACCACATGTCCATCCATCATCTGTAACTGCTGGCTGTTCACTGAGAGACGATCCCAACCACCACTGGGTGAGAGGAGGGAGCACCTGGACAGGTGCTGAAAGATGTAAACAATAATAACAAAACTGATGAGACACTTCAGATGAAAAAAAAAAACACACACAAAATGAATTATTTCCACTCTCCTCCATGCTCAGTGTGTGAGTGTAGCTGCTGACAGTCTGGGATATGTCAGTGTGTGAGTGTAGCTGCTGACAGTCTGGGATATGTCAGTGTGTGAGTGTAGCTGCTGACAGTCTGGGATATGTCAGTGTGTGAGTGTAGCTGCTGACAGTCTGGGATATGTCAGTGTGTGAGTGTAGCTGCTGACAGTCTGGGATATGTCAGTGATCAGCAGCTACATTGACTGTGACAGGTCACCTAGTGGAAATAGCATGTATTTCCTCCATATGCCAAATATGGTCAAAATGACCTCATCAGGTGGAAAATAGTCAAAATGACAAATTCAGAGTCAAAAGCCCAGAATGACACCCAGAAATAATACAAGTCCTGTTTTTCTGCTCTGATGGCTGTGGGATCAAAAATGTCAGTTTGAATGGGTTTCAATGGAGCATTTTTGGACCTGAACAGTCTGAATGTAACTATTTAGTTTCCACAGTGTATTTTAGACTTATTGTAGGAGCTGAGCTGCAAATTCACTGATTACACTCAAATACACAATCTGGACTACATTTAGGACACATGCATCAACACACACACAGTTATCACAACAGGAAGGAGGAAAGAGACTAAAATGTTACAAACAGTTCCTAAAGGGGTAAATGTGCCCCACACTTTGGTTTATGTCCGAATATCTGCAGAACTCATCAGCTGGACTCTGTTCACTGATGTTTGCCAGTGTTAGCATCCTGACACGCTAACCTAAACGCACGCGTGCACACGCACGCGCAAAAGCACACACACACACACACGCGCACACGCACACACACACGCACACACACACACACACACACACACACAGTCAGAGACTTGAGCTGAAGCTGAAGTCCATCAGCTATAAATCTTTAACAGCCGACAGGCAGCAACACAAGCTGCAACCAGCTTCTATTGTGTCGGGCTATTACCGAAACGATCTCATTGGGCTGATAGTTTAGTGTACAGTATATATGTGTGTGTGTGTGTGTGTGTGTGTGTGTGTGTGTGTGTGTGTGTGTGTGTGTGTGTAGGGGGTAGTCATTGATTTCCCCCTCTGCAATTGTATAGGTTAACTCAGCTGGACCAGAGAGGCAAGAATGAGGGGATGGATGAGGATTATTTGGTGTCTCACACACACACACACACACACACACACACACACACACAACACACACACACTCACACACACACACACACACAAAATCAATAGGGGTAAGAGGAGCATCCCCCTGAAGACTGATTGTTTCCAGCCCCGATGCAGAAGGAGAGAAAATAGCTTTCTTATTGAATCAACACCAACCTGCTGCTCCCTTATCACACACACACTGTATGCTCCCTCACACACCTGTGTGTGTGTGTGTGTGTGTGTGTGTGTGTGTGTGCATGTAGGAAAGAGATAGAGTACAGGAGAAAAAATTATCACTCAAAACCATCAGACACTTTCTAATGAGCCCGAAGCCAAACCCAATTCCCAGGAAAGCAGTGGCTCGCTCCCCGTGGTGCCGCCATGTTTTTCTGTTCTCACTATCACGCTGTTTATTCACACTCACTCAACGCTCGACTTGCACAAATTCATCCAATCAAAACAAATCTCATCTCCAGCATTTCGCCTCATCAGATCTTCAGACTCGTTAAGATCCTTGGAGTAACATTTCGTGCCGGTTTGCGTCCCGTTAGTTTCGACTCCTGGTCTTTTCTTCGGCGTCTGAGTTAATTAACAGATGATTCGATCATGTCACGGTGTCTGTCGACAGTTACTTAACCCTTTGAAACCTGGATTGACGTCAGTTTTCTTGTTCTGCGCTCAGACACCTTTCACAAGTATAATACCTGTGAGTAAATTGGTGTGATTTCTTTTTAAAACATGGGAAACAGGCAAAGAGCAATTTGGTAATGAATGCTTCACAGATAAGTAGATGTATGAGGAAAAAAAGAGAAAAAAGAGGGGGAAATTATATTTATGATGATTTAATTAAATAATTAAATATTTAAAATTATGCTACAGAATAATTCTGATTGTTAAAGCACTTTTTCCCAGGTAATTTTCCGTGTTATTTAAAAAAAAAAAACTCTTTTACATTTTTTTTCCTATTAATTTTATGGTCATTTTCTTGTACTCATTACTAATTTCTCGCTAATTTTTGGGTGATTTTTTTCTTCTGTTGCTCATTGCCTTCTTTCCATGTTTTTGAAAGAAATCAAGCAAAAACTTAGCAGAAGTGATCCGTTGTCACTGTGACAGTACTGCTGCAGGAACATAAGCTGCAAAATGCAAAATTACAGCAAATCTTCAGCAGAAGAAATTATGATTTTAAGTTTGTTGGCTCAAACTGTGTATAAAACAACTCTGCTCTCCAACAGGCTAATTTTACCACCGAACTCGACCAGCACGCCAACACTGAGAGATATTCCAGATGGAGGAATTAGGAATGACAGGAAACTTAACGGATTTGTTGTTTTACAGATTTACAGCAGCTGATCTACATGTGGTCAAATGAGATTTTATGAGTGAAAACAGCACACGTGTTATTAACAGGGATGTAACTGAAAGAGCTGTTTATCCATCTGTTTTGTCTTCGCTCTGATTTCTATTTTCTTTTTGTGACTGAAGTGAGAGCTGTGTCCTTAAAGTCCGTGTAAAGTCGGACATATTCCCAGTGGATGTTGTTCCTCCACAAGAGTTGTCCCTTTTCTCTGATTCTGTCTGTGATATTCACGGTCAGGATCTTAAGGTGCAGCCAGGGGGAGGAGAGGGGTCTGGTTTAGAGAATATCATCTTTGCAGATGATGTGGTGTTTTTGTGTTTGCTTCATCACACTGTGACCTCCAGCATGCACTGGGGCTGTTTGCAGCTGAGGATAAAAGTCTCCAAGTCTGAGGAAAGAGGAACTAGTGCATGCGCATCCAATCAAAATACACACAGGTGCAGGATAAAGAATGTACTAACTGCATAAAAAAGTGCAACAGGCTGCACTCGATCTCTATCGCCTCACTGCATAAGAAAGTATATAAGGTCTGCACACTGCTGAGCTCTCAGTGGGCAATTCTTATTGTTTTCACAGGGCAATGTTTCGTTAGTTTCTGGGCTCTTTTCATTGTTGGTAGTGCGTTCAATCATACAGAAGCTTTAGGACATTTTTTTTTTTAACATGGTGGGATGACGCTGCACGTAGTTATGTTTAGGCAACAACAGCACATGGCAACCAATTCTGGGATGTCAACAAACAGACATGCTGGTGCAGATGATTAGATAAGGGAGGCAAATGGTAAGCTGTAGAAAAAAACATTACATTCAGACGGGAAAACAACACCAGACTCCTGCATGAAAGTCCGCCTCCGTCGTTACCATCGGCGTTACAACCTCACGCCATTCAGCAGCGTTTCATGGGCATCTGACCGGTTCTATTAGGCTGCAATCAGGTGCCGTCTGGTGACGTACAGTAACACCGCAACCAGTCCTGTCCGGCCATGTTCTCAGCTGACACCAAACAGCAGTGTATCATAAAGATGTGACAGTTGGTTTCGGCGTCGGGATCTTGTGCTGAAGCACTGCGAAAGCGGCAATATTTGATAACTTCAGAATGAGAATGCGCTGGTATTTTAATATTTCTACATTGAACTGTATAAGTTTTATGTTTTTTAAAGCAGTTATTGTCTGTAACTTGTCTTTCGCTGCTGTCTCAGCCAGGTCTCCATTAAAAAGAGATGTTGATCTCATCTGGTTTTACATGGGTTAGATAAAAAAATAAAACAACATTTAAATGGCAAAGAACGGGAGAATCAAAGCTGATTCAAAGCCGCCTTTTCTTCTTTGATAAGGAACCGATTAACTTTTTGTTAACTTTTAACAACATCCATCATCCGCATCGTACGTTTCTGTGTGATTTATCAAAGCGGACGATGCTGATGTGGTTTCTGCACTGATGGAATATTAGGGGGGAAAACCGGTTTGATGAAGAACCATTTAACTTTAACAAGTGGCTGAAACGGCCGGCGGGGATATCTGATAGAAATGTTTCAAGATGAAAGTGAAATCTTTTTTACGCTGTGTGTGTGTGTGTGTGTGTGTGTGTGTGTGTGTGTGTGTGTGTGTGTGTTCGTGCCTCACCTGTGGGAAGTTTTCCTGAGCATCCTTCATGTTCTCTTTAGCTGCAGCCCCGGGAGAGGAAGCTGAAAGCAGTTAAAAGAGAAGAAGAAGTAACCGCAGCTCGTTTAGGTAAACAGCCTCACTTCTGATTCTGTTTTTCATATCATTTCCTTCTTTTTATCATAATCTCAGACTTTAACCACATTTGCATGTGGCAGTGCGCACACACACACACACACACACACACGCACGCACGCACGCACGCATGCACGCACGCACACACACACACACACACACACACACACACACACACATCAAACCGGTTTGAAACGACTCTAATGGGATGTGCTGAGATTAAGGGGATTAAAAGTCATGGAGCCCCGGCAGCGGCGGTGAGAGAGAGGGGAGAGTTGTTCCCAAGGTAACTCCACTCGCAGCTTCCTCCACCTGACACTCTTAATCTGCCTCTCTGGATCAACAGCGTAAACTCCTTTTTTCTTTTGTAACACCTTCTGTCACCACAACACTTCACTTTGTCCCGAGATGCTTTTCCCCTCTTCTGTTTCCCGTCTGCTGCCTCTGCTCCGACACAAACTCTGCCTCTGATCTGCAGCCGCTAATGTTCAAACTATACACTGCGGCTTTTGCTTTTTTCTTGCAAACCGGATATCATACAGTGAAGCGCTGAACTGGAAGTCAATCGCCCCGCCGCTGAAAGTTACCCGCTCAGACACACTCAGACACTGAAAGTTACCCGCTCAGACACACTCAGACACTGAAAGTTACCCGCTCAGACACACTCAGACGCTGAAAGTTACCCGCTCAGACACACTCAGACACTGAAAGTTACCCGCTCAGACACACTCAGACACTGAAAGTTACCCGCTCAGACACACTCAGACGCGCTGAAAGTTACCCGCTCAGACACACTCAGACACTGAAAGTTACCCGCTCAGACACACTCAGACGCTGAAAGTTACCCGCTCAGACACACTCAGACGCTGAAGTTACCCGCTCAGACACACTCAGACGCTGAAAGTTACCCGCTCAGACACACTCAGACGCTGAAAGTTACCCGCTCAGACACACTCAGACACTGAAAGTTACCCGCTCAGACACACTCAGACGCTGAAAGTTACCCGCTCAGACACACTCAGACGCTGAAAGTTACCCGCTCAGACACACTGAGACGCTGAAAGTTACCCGCTCAGACACACTCAGACGCTGAAAGTTACCCGCTCAGACACACTCAGACGCTGAAAGTTACCCGCTCAGACACACTCAGACGCTGAAAGTTACCCGCTCAGACACACTCAGACGCTGAAAGTTACCCGCTCAGACACACTCAGACGCTGAAAGTTACCCGCTCAGACACACTCAGACGCTGAAAGTTACCCGCTCAGACACACTCAGACGCTGAAAGTTACCCGCTCAGACACACTCAGACGCTGAAAGTTACCCGCTCAGACACACTCAGACGCTGAAAGTTACCCGCTCAGACACACTCAGACGCTGAAAGTTACCCGCTCAGACACACTCAGACGCTGAAAGTTACCCGCTCAGACACACTCAGACGCTGAAAGTTACCCGCTCAGACACACTCAGATGCTGAAAGTTACCCGCTCAGACACACTCAGACGCTGAAAGTTACCCGCTCAGACACACTCAGACGCTGAAAGTTACCCCGCTCAGACACACTCAGACGCTGAAAGTTACCCGCTCAGACACACTCAGACGCTGAAAGTTACCCGCTCAGACACACTCAGACGCTGAAAGTTACCCGCTCAGACACACTGAGACGCTGAAAGTTACCCGCTCAGACACACTCAGATGCTGAAAGTTACCCGCTCAGACACACTCAGACGCTGAAAGTTACCCGCTCAGACACACTCAGATGCTGAAAGTTACCCGCTCAGACACACTCAGACGCTGAAAGTTACCCGCTCAGACACACTCAGACGCTGAAAGTTACCCGCTCAGACACACTCAGATGCTGAAAGTTACCCGCTCAGACACACTCAGACGCTGAAAGTTTCTAATGCGCACGCTGTATGGACCCGTAGATTTGGGTATTTTATACCCGAATAAAGAGCTTCTTGCTTTTTGCGGCAATGAGCAGCTCTCATAGAAATGAACAGATCCCCAATGCTGTATCCAGACTCTTAATACATCCACCGTTCAAACAGATTCAGTAAATAAATGATGCGTCGTCGTTTGCACCGGCTGCTGTGGATTTCTCCATCCCCTCTGGAGGCTTTAAACAGCAGCACAGAGATGTAAAATTTCCATTGTCCGGTGTTCACCGTTATTGCGCATCCATTATCTTCCTTTCTGTCGCTCTTTTAATTACATCCTCTCGTTTCGTTCTCTTCCTCTGCAGACTTCTGACCCGGTGTAACCTCTGCTACGGCAGAAACAGAGTTCCGTACGAAGTCCGTTCTGGGAACGTGGTGATCTGCGTAGACGAGAGCCTGCTCCCCCTGTTGATGCAAACAGCTCATTGTAAGTTAACACACTAAAGAAAACACACTGTTTGGATTATATTTTACTTTAAATCCCTGAACACACTGAAAGGGCTTTGAGTAAGTAAACCTTCACCCTCTGAAAGCTGAGCAAACTGGCTCGATTTTTTTCCAAAAAACGAGAAATTACCCCAAAATAGCAAGACATTATAAAAAGAACAAGAAAATAACCTGAAAATAAGTAAAAACAACCAAAGAAAGACAGTTAAATCAAATCAAATTCAGGAGAACATACTAAAAAAGTAGATAATTGTGTAACATAATTTTAAATTTGATGATGATTAAATTTTATTTTACAAATTTAGTTTTTACTTATCTTTTTTCAACCAACTTTCTACTAAAAATCTACTCATCTCTTGTGTGTTTTTGTAGGAAACTGCACCAATTTGCTTTGGGTTCAAGGTTTAAATACTCATGAAAGGTTTTTCAAAGCAGCACAAGAAAAATGATGTCGTTCCCGGTTTCAAAGAGTTAAAACAAAGTGTTTTTCAGTGTTGTAAGTTTAATTTGAAAGGTAATGAGCAAAAACTGTGTATGAAAACTGAAGTGTGTTTTGAAAAGACACAATTGAGCGGAAATTAACACGTCGTCCAAACACTGTGACCAGCTGAAATCTGAAATCACGGTCAGTTTAGAGACATTTTGGTTTTGCGCATTTAAAACCGTCCTGTGTGTTTTCAGAGTAACTAGAGGCTGAAGAGCTGGTGCCCTCATGTCTTTATGTGTGTGTGTGTGTGTGTGTGTGTGTGTGTGTGTGTGTGTGTGTGTGTGTGTGTGTGTGTGTGTGTAACAGTGCATAACTCTGTGTCAGAAATAATTGAGTGTGGATGCACATTTCCTCGTGTCTGAAAGAGTCTGATAGCATCAATAAAGCAGCAGAGGGAGGCGGGTTGTCAGGGGGGCAGAGCTCCCTGCAGCCAGACTGCAGGTCAGAGGGCCTCATTAGCCCACCATCAGAAGCTATAACTCACTCAGAGAGACATCAGTGGGGGCCCCTGAGGGCCCCTGAGCTGTCTTGGCCCCCAGTGTCCTCCTGATCAGCCTGAATCACACGTCTTCCTGCGCCTGCTCGCCCACTTCTTCTCCTGTTTGTCTCAGCGACCACTTACATAACTGCAAGCCTTCAGTCACTGAAGACACACACGCACATGCACACACACATGCACACACACACACACACACACACACACACACACACACACACACACACACAATGTGTGGTTATGTTTTAGCACGAGAACCACTTGTTCCACATGTTGTAGACAATCATGTTTTAGCTTAACCCTAACTGTTCGTTGTCAAACGTTACAGGCTCGTACATAGTTGCTTCTTTATTTTTGGAGCATTTTGAAACTCTCAAACTTTCATGTTAATAACGTGTGCGACTTTCTCATGTGTTACTGTGTGTTTTCTCCTTTAACAGTAATACTGTGTGTGACTCTCCTGTGTGAGTGTGTGTGACTCTCTCCTGTGTGAGTGTGTGTGACTCTCTCCTGTGTGAGTGTGTTTTCTCCTTTAACAGTAATAGTGTGTGTGACTCTCTCCTGTGTGAGTGTGTTTTCTCCTTTAACAGTAATCGCGTGTTACTCTTTGTATTCACGTGACGAGACGCTCAGCAGACTAATTGTTTCTGACCGAATAGATAAATGCAGATGTTCGTTTCTTCCACACAGAGGGAGGAAAACAGCAAACACAACAAGGCACTGTGGGGTCACACACACACACACACACACACACACACGTAACGGAGCATGCCCAGTGGAGTCTCATGGGGGCAGACTGAGTTTGGCTGTTGATGCTTTCGCTGAAAGACATGTCAGAACTCCTTTACCTCTTCTTCCTCTAAGTACCTACGATCTCACACACACACACACACACACACACACACACACACACACACTCTTCAACCTCCAGGCTGTAATCAGGGAAATGTTCTAGCAAATTTGTTGTTGTGCAATAGGAACCCCAAAGGAGGCTGAGTAATGATGCACTACAGCAAACACTCAAACACACACAAACACACACACACACACACTGATGTTGTGTTGTGTGTGTGTGTGTGTGTGTGTGTTATTGTTCACATTGATACAAAGAGATTTTAAAAACAAAGAGACGAGCTGCGTCCCGTTCCCACATCCAGAACAACATTCAGGGTTTTCCACTCTGTGTTTGATCTGCAGTGTTTCGTCGTCCGAAGACGACAGACGTCACTCAAACTTCGAGAGTCGCTTCTGATGTAAAATCTCACACACAGAAAATAAAATGTTTTAATATAAATAATAGAAACTTTTTTAGTGTTTGTGCTCGCGTTCACACTATCACTATATTTTATTATTTTTTATTTATTTATTGTTTTTACTTTTATTTTTTTGCACTTATTTTCATGCAGTCTTTTAACACATTTTCTGCAATTGTTTTGGACCGTTTCTTTTGTCTTTTTTGGGCCATATTTAGGTTACTTTCTCCCGTTTCCTCCTGACTGTAATATAAAGTATACCATGTTTCCAGCTCCTCAAACTGAAACGATGAGCTGGTCACAGCCCGTGAGTCGGCGCTCACAGAGCGTCTTTTGTGACGTCACACACTTCATTATGGAGAAAACATGAGGGACACATGAAACATTTTTTCAGGCCTCTTGAACACTGTTGGGAACACATGGGATCCTCGTCATACATTCACGTTACATACAGTTTGCACTCCAAGATCGGGGCGCCCTCCAGCTCTCCGTCCTCCTCTGCTCCACCCAGAGCGTCCTCTATCTCTGTGCAGCAGCTCCCCTCCCAGCGCCGCTCTGCTCCTCCTGCAGCAGCCGAGCAGCAGCCGAGCAGCCGATCTGACTGACTCTATCTCTGCATCTCCAAATCCTCCACTGGGGATACTGGAATCATTTCATTGTGTGTTTTATAAGTAAAAGGCTGTAGTGTGTGTAGATGTGTGTGCCTGAAGCGAGGCCGTGGCCGTGTGAACGGGTGAGAGGATGTGTGTGTGTGTGTGTGAGGATGTGTGTGTGTGTGTGTGTGTGTGTGTGTGGGATGAAGGGCTTGATATCACAGCCGGTTTATCAGCAGCTGAGTCTGATTGGAACGAGGCCGCAGGACAGGAAAGTAATATAGTGCTGAGCTGAGATCTGCTCTCATCAGATCGCAGCACTCAGTGTGTGTGTGTGTGTGTGTGTGTGTGTATGTGTATGTGTTTTGTATGTGTATGTGTTTTGTATGGTGTATCTCTTATAGGCTTGAAAGGTTACGGTTCAGTCTCTGTGTGACTGTCACTGTATGTTTTAACTCTTTAGTGCCTGCTTTAATTTGACGCACACGTTTCACGTTTTGTTACTACACCTTGATGCAGGACAGATAGTTGAAAACATTTGGTGAATAATGTAATAATACGATAAATAATATAATTTATTTAATAGACACTGACCTCTGTATGATTGTATCTCCTGCCTTGTGTGCGTTTGTGTGCGTTTGTGTGTGTTTGTGTGCGTTTGTGTGCGTGCGTTTGTGTGTGTGTGGGCAGAGGCTCTTCTGCAGATTTTTCATCATATTTTCCTCATAAATTATTGATCCTGTGCTGCTGCTCAGGGCTGATAATCAGAATCATATAACGATCAGTATTGGTTTGAATGGAAACTATTTTAGCATGAAAAGGTTAAATCAATCACTCTGTTTGCCTCGTGGCCACCGCTCACCCTAACTCAAGGTCAAAGTTCACCGCTCGCTCTGACAGCACCGAACGACTTCAGATTTCAATCAGTAACGCTGAGGCTGCAGTGAGTTTATATTGAACTCGCATGTTTCTTCACCTTTTTAGGCAGAATTTACACAGGTTAATGCACACTTCAAGGTCTATTTTCAAAATATTTCCTTAAGGGGAATTTAATTTTTCAGTCAATATCAGGTCTTCTTTCCAAAGTTACTTTTACAGATAAATAGAAATATTTAGCTCTTTGTCCAATAAGAATACATTAGTTTTATCAAGCATTCCTAAAATTCAGTTTGTTGGGTTAAGGTTAGGTGTTAGGCCTCTATGAAAAAATCCACTAAGGAACGTGCAGAAGATTCAAAATGATCTCTAGAACCTCCACAATGAGCCTTAAAACCAAAAAAATAAAAACGTCACGCTTTTGTGTCACTTTCAACTTGAGAATTCAGCCGAAGACGAGGAAACAGAACTAAAGTGTCTGAGCGCGCTCAGTGGGCATTTTGTTGTTGTTCAGCCGGCCATCTGCAAATCTTATTTTTTATGGTTAAAATCCCTTAAAATGTCAAATCTTACACCTTTTAGCTCAATGGAGAATAGATTTGGAGGCTTTTAAAGTGTAAAAAAACCCAACTTAAAATGTCCAAAACAACATCTTAGGTCGTGTGAAATAACTCACATTGTCCTTTTCTGCTGAAAAGCCCGACAAAATGATAAAACTTGATTCTTTTTGATTTAACTGTCGAATCCTACGGCGTCCAATAAAATTTGTCTAAAATTAAATATGTTGGGCTGATGATTCAAACCTTATTCTGAAAACAGACCAAAAATCATTCAGAGAAATGAGCTCACATCCAGGATCTTTTTAATAGAAAACATCACAATAAAATGAGACAGTTTGATTTGAGGAGACGCAGTGAGGAGACAGTGTCTCCGTCCCTCAGTAAACAATGACACACCAACTGTCGCGTGTAAATCATAACAGTGTGTGAAAACTGTCACGGATGATGAAGCACGAAACACCGAGCTGCCAACAGACCGTGTGACAAATACAAACATTCGTGTAGCTGTTGAAGGCGGATTGTTTCTCCCCAGAGGTGCATCATGGGAAGACGTGATCGCTGTCAGAGCTGAATGTCTGAACATGTGTTTCTGTTTTTCTTCAAATGCTGTGTCTCTGCTGGGAAACAGTCCAACAAACAGTCAACAAATTATACTTAACATAATAACAATGACAAGAGTTAATCACTGATATTCACTGGAGATGACGTGGACGGCTTTTCTGCAGTGTTTATACAGAGTACGTACTCATTTTCAATCAAAGCCAAAATAATCATTATCATATGGAAAGAATAAATGTGCATCTGCCTGTGTCTCATATGCATTCATATTAAGTATGCATACAAAATAGTTTCTGTAACTGCTTACTTAAAAAGCTGCAACCAGAAACTTTACCTTCATTTTAAGGATTTGCAGAACCTCCTCAATGACCATTAATGATGACCACTGAGCCTCCCAAAAAAACCAAACTTGTCGACATGTTGATTCTGACAAACTGACTTCAGTCATCAGTGTCGTAGAGGAACAGCTTTACGGTCTGAAGGTTGTGAGTTCAAGTCCCACCTTTAACTCTTTAACTGTCTCATAAAGGTATCTCTTTAACCCTTTTTCACCAAAATTAGTGCATGTATGTGGGTTTTTGAAATGCTGGAAAACACAAAATAGGCTCATCAGCTAATCGATTTTTTTCCCATTGCCAGTAGACCAGAGCCTTGTACACGGCTGAGCAGCGGCCTTCTTTTATTTTTAATTTTTATTTTTCCTAGTGCTGGAAAACAGGATAGTAAACGGTAAAAAGAAGCATCGAGTTGAAAATGTTTAGGTGGAGCTTTTCTCCCTAAACACGATGCGCTAAATTAGGAAAAATGTTTAAGTGCCGCTTGGACGGAGACAGACTTTATAAATAGTTGGGCTTTGCTGTAAAAGGCTGTTTTGTTTTCTGTGTCTGCACGTCTGCGTTTTACTATCTTTTGCTTGTTAGTCTTGTTAAAATCATAATTTCCACCTCACCATTAAACGCCGGCATCACTGTGCGGCTGATACTTCCTGTGTTTGTGTTGACATACAGAGCCTGAAGGTCTGCAGGTCAATAAATGCAGAAATTCAACATCTGACTCCTGGGACACTGCAGCCTGAACTAACCTCGCTAATTAAAAGGACTGGACTGGAACTAATGAAAACGTTATTTTTATTAATTGTTAAAATAAAGCATCTAACCAATTATACGTTTCACCCCGCTCCCCGCTTATTTTAAGCTGCATTTTAAAGTTGCTTTCATCACATTGAAGGCACAGCTGGGTCTGGCTCCTGGCTATATCACAAACCTTTTACCTCCCTGTCAGCTGAAGTGAAGCCTCCTCTCTGCAGGCGTGGCCCTTTTGGTCCCAGCTTTGCTTTGGCACACAGGAAACACAAAAACAACAAATAAATTTAGCTCCCTCGTGGCGAGAACGTCAGCACACTGATTTGACCTGTTTTAGGCTCTATAAATAATCAGCTCACATATATGAGTGTTTACTCGTCTATCACGTGTGTGATGATACGTATCAATATGAGGAAGAGTCAGAATGATTGTTATCATGTTTCTGTGTTTAACTCCCATTTATGGCTGTTTACATGATAAATGCTCATATCTTAAGTTCTTCAGAAAGTGTGGCGTTCATTAAGGAGGTTCTGCAGGATGTTAAATAGTTCATTTAATAATAATATTAATAATAATAAACTTTATTCATAGAACACCTTTCATATAAGAAATGCAGCCCAGCATGCTTTACAAGAAAAAAATTACATGCACCAAGTGCTTCACATAAAAATACACAAAGACAAAATAAAACCTGCATGTAAAAATAAAATAAGATCAAAACAAGAAAAAAAGGCAAAGAAAGCATCCACACGTGGAAAAAACTCACTTGAAAATACTAGTAAAAGTATAAGATAAAAGATAAAATAAGAAAATATAAAATAAAAAATAATTTGAATGCATAACAAAAAATAAAATGACGAACTTTGGCATCATTAATAAAAATAAGTGTCAAAATAAAAGTATGAAAGTATATAAAATGCATTAAAATGAGGAAAAAACAACATTTAAAGAGGTGCAGCAGAGTGAAAGTGCAGAATGTGAAGTCGGTGCTGATTAAAAGCTGAAGTGAAGAGACGCGATTTTAGTTTTCTTTTTAAGACACTGAGTTTCTTTAGGAGACTGAAGGTGTTTCTCAGGATGTTTTACGGGAAGTTCGACCGATTCCGACACTCAAACTCACGTTTCCGTCTAACACTGAGATCCGAACCTGACCTTGGAGGGTTTTCCTTAAAATTCTGTTCAAACGTCCCCTTTGACTCAACGATGAATATTTCAGATTTTGGTGGTAAAAAGTCAAGGTCGCCATAAACACGATATCTCAAAAAATTCTACTTTTTGTGACAGTTTGTCTGATTTCCCCTTTAAAACCTGGTTCGGCGTCAGTTTTCTTGTGCAGCGTTCAGACGCCTCTCACAAGTATTTAACCCTTTGAGATCTGAGCACACTGGTTTGATTGCCCCCCAAAAAAGACAATGACCAATTTAGCAAAAAATGTCCCACAAATTGCCAGAAAAAATTATTCGCTTTATCAAAAACCAGAGAAAAATATCCAGGAAAATATAAAAATCTAAATATATAATTTAATATTTTTTTTGTTTATTTTCAGGTAATTTTCTTGTACTTTTCTTTACTAATTTCCTCCTATTTTTGGGCTGTGTGTCATTAGGTTTGCAGATTTCCCTCTCCACGTGTTTTTTTTTCAAAGGGCTCTTTATTTATTGATTGATTTTGAAAATAAAGAGGGAACATATTAAAAAAAATTAAAAACACTTGTGCCCATGTGGATGGTCTGAACACTTCCTGCAGCCTTAGTGTAACAAATAAAATAGTTATCACAAAACAGTTCATAAAGCACGCAGCACTGCAGGTGTGACGGACATAAATTGCGTTGGCATGGAGGGAAAATGATTCTTAAATCACCACGGACATGCACATTTAGCAGAAGTCATATTAGTTATTTAAACAGTCGCTGACTGTGAGTGAATTTTCCCCCGATGTTTAAAGAGAGAGTAATGACTCGGCTGCATGTCGTTTAGCACACATTAGCAGTAATGGAGGTCGCTGCAGACGGCGCTGGCTCATCGAGTGTTTACACGGCCGTTATGTGCACGGCGTGCAGGACGTGGCGCTCTCTGGCCTCGACCCAGCGGAGCCGTCCACAGATTTCTCTCTGACTGCTGTTACTGAGCTGGCAGCTCGCAGCCTTTAGTTTATCACCTCAGTGTTTCAGCCCGCCATACGAGAGACCTTCACCTGCTCACTGCTCGTCTTTTCCTCCACGTGGAGCTCCCAGAGCGCTCCTTCACACAGCCGGAGAGGAACAGGTGTGAAGAATCAGCAGCCTGCATTACACGCGTCGGCTCACTGTCAAAATGTCACGGCTGAAGCTTCAGTTCGAGTTACGGCTTCATCCTCAGTAAACAAGAGAGGATGGCTCCATGCAACGCTACGAAAAAAATAAATCCATAAAAGAGGCAGTGAAGAAGAAAAAAGTATGTAAATATTTTTCAAGTGTCTACAACAGTTTCTGTATAATTTGAATAGCGGATGTTAATCAATCAATATTATTTATATGGCTCCTCTCAAACAAATCGAATACAATTCAAAGTGCTTCACAGAACAACATATGAAATAAGCGAAAAAAAGATCTTAAAAATAGAACAGGTAAGAACCATATAACCATAAAAAAGCATAAAACAGTGAGACAGTACATACGCTGGTTTGCCGAAAGCACTAACGGAGCAGAGAACGGGCCAGCGAACCGGAGGACGGTAAATTTTAATGTTCTCATGTAAAGCAAACGTGAGAATTTAACGCTTCAACAGAGCTGTGGTCAATATGTGGTTAAGTTTAGGCATAAAAACACTCTTATGGTTCAGAGAGGATCATGTTTGGCCAAAATATCTGGTGTTTTGGCACTTTCCCCGCCTGAAGCTCTGTGATGTTGAAGTGGAAAACGGCCTTTTTTTCGTGGCTCTATCCCCGGTGGACACGCAGTGTTGAGTTGCTAAAACACACCCACTTTTGGTGGCGTTGATTGGTGGTCTGCAGCTTCGTCTCTCGGTGTCTCACTGTCCCCCGTCCCCTCCACCTTCTGATGAAAATCAGCTCAGAAACCACAAATGAAAAATGTGGCATACTGGTTTCTGCAGAAACGTATGAAGCCAACAATTTCTTTGGCGGCGGGGCGAGAAAATAATAATGTGAAAGCTGCTAAATCTGCAGTAAGAAATGGATCGTGTCTGTGAATGACTCGTGATGTGAAGCTCAGAGTCTCTCAGAGCAGATTTTTGGAGGTCGCACTGGGCTCCAGGACGCCCTCACAGGTTAATCTAACCTGACGTCCGCCTGCTCAGAGTTTCCACTAATAATCCCGTTTGTTCTCCTGAAAATAGAGACTGTTTGTCCTCCTCGGACGGCGATCTGCCTCCCCGCTCTCAGCCAGCGAGCACAGCCAGACCTTTTTTAGTCTGGCCGCTCTGCTGGAAGCAGCGTCGCAGAGGAAAGTTGTCACAGCAGTCTGATGGGCTGCGGGCTGTGTGCAGACTGGTGGCGAACAGCAAATGGCCATCGTGGCTCCGCTTCACCAAAACAAATTACTTAGAGCTCCTGGCGCTGTTCATGGCCCCGAAACATTTTCTGCCATTTCTCCACCACTGTCACTTTTTGATAAGCTCTGACAGCTCCACAACAATACCTTACATCAGCCATCGGAGGGGGGGGGGCTCAGGCCGCCACGACAGGAAGCGGCAAACATTGAGGACAAACAGCTCGTCTCTGGAGGACAAACACTCACTTCTTTTTTTACTGTTAACACATTTTTAAAAACCTGCACTCATATTGTGACTGAACGTTAGATTTAATTTCATCTTTAGAGCGTCGAATCACTGCAGGTATTTTTCCACCTGTCAGGAACATTTCAGGCATTTTAAGGGAGTAACGCTGTGTTTTCTGCAGCTTTTTAGGCCTCAGATTCTGGTGTTTTTTTGGAAATCGTGGCTTTTCAGCACGGAAGGGTTGGTGTTTTTAAAGAACATAACACCGTGTTTCCTGTGGCTTTTCAAGCCCCAAATGTTGATGTTTTTTGGGGACCTAAAGGTTTTCCTGCTTGTTTTTAGCGGGTTAATGTGGGTGTTTTATTGAACTTTGTCACTGTTTTCCTGTGGTTTTAAAGCCCCCAAATGTAGGTGTTCTTTAACAACCCACTGCTGTTTTTACAGCAGCTTTTTAGGCACCAAATGCAGGTGTTTTTTAGCAACTGATTGCTGTGTTTCCTGCGTTTTTTTAGTGCCAAAAATGGGTGTTTTTTAGCAACCTGTTACTGTTTTCCTGTGTTTCTTTAAGCACCAAAATGTGGGTACTTTAAAGTGACACGTTGCTGTTTTTCTAGCAGACTTCCAGGCACCAAACGTAAGGTTTTTCGGGGATCATCTGTTTTTCCGGCAGCTTTTTAGTCACAAATGTGGGGTGTTTTTTGGATCTGTCACTGTGTGTCCTTCAGCTTGTTAGGTGGCAAATGTAGCAATTTTTTTTGCTGTTTTTCTAGCAGTTTTTAGCCCCCAAATGTGGGTGTTTTTTTTTTTAGGAAACTATTGGTGTGTGTTTTAGCTGTGTAAGGGTCCATTAGTGCAGCCTCTCTGAGCTGCTGACTCCGAGGGTCAGGTTGCTGCTTTTACACCAGCACAGCTGACCAGTCGAGGTATGAAGAGGATGTAAATGTTGACTGTCTGTTTCGTAAAGTTACGCTGTCACACATGAGCGAATGCCGTAACAGTCCTCCACACACACTTCTCTGCTATTGGTTGATGCTGCGACTCAGTCAGTCAGAGTTCACCAAAACTGAACTCCACAAGACGCAGATTTGCGAATGTTTTATCTGCCTTCCTGCTTCCATTGAATTTAATTAAACGGGATGCAAATATTTACAAATGCTGATTTTGTGTGACCATAATCCAGCGTTGGACAATGTTTCAGAGAGTCTTCCACCATCTGATACGAGGAAACGCACGAGTGCTTCTGTCTCGTTCTGACCGCAGATGGCACTGTTGTTCCATTTAGCAGCATTTAATTTAAACCCTTTTAACTCCTCTGCAGCGGAGGAGCCAGCCGAGCGCACTAATATCCCTGGGCGGATGATAATTCTCCTCTGGCACGAGGAAACTCTGCGGTTAGTCGTGTTCAGTCGCAGCGAGCCAGGATCTCCGGTCCGAGCCAAGAGGAGGCCGCTCCAGATTCAACGTGTTGCTGACAGAA
Organism: Plectropomus leopardus; assembly: GCF_008729295.1. NCBI lineage: Eukaryota > Metazoa > Chordata > Actinopteri > Perciformes > Serranidae > Plectropomus > Plectropomus leopardus. The sequence goes on from NC_056482.1 coordinate 25,398,474, forward strand.
ATCACTCGGTGAATGTTTGACTGTATTCTGTGTCGGAGGTAAAGAACCGTCTCTGCCATCAGTGTGGAGCTTCCTGCCGCCTCCGCCTGCCATCACAGTTTTGGGAATCATCCTGCTGATGGCTGTGCCAGCTCATGATGGACTCACGCTGACGGCTTCCTGTTTTCAGACCCGTGTTTCCATCCTGACGCCTTCACGGGGCTTAACCCTTTCAGTGCTCGCTCCAGTTTGGAGAGCAAACATAGAAGATTGTCTACAGTCGTTGATGCTGTCGATGCACGCAGATTTCAGATTTTAAACATTACTTGTGATTTCATTAGCCTCTTCTGTCCTCACTAGGCAGGTTTCCATCACAGATTTGAACAGAACTGAAGCGATATTCAGTAAATGTTAATCAAACTCAACATGGAGCTGACTGTGTTTCCACTGAGTGAAGTCATGTGACTCCTCCTCTGGTGATAACATCCCAGTAACCATGGCGATGGATGTCCAAAACATCAGCAGCTTTATTTCTATTGCAGCCACCAAACTAGCTGTCATTATTTCCAATCCGAGGCCACATAGGCGTGTTATGGAGCCGTGATGGAAAGGCGAGCCCCTTATACGTGGGAGCGGCCACGTATGAGGGATTTCTGGGAGATGTAGTCCACGATTTCACTGTCTGATTAATCAGGAAACCAACGCACTCCTGCTGATGCACATGCATGTTACCATGGTTACCATATGATTAACATTAATATTTACATCAATTACACAGATTGATTATAAGATTTCTTCCTGAGCAATCAGCAGTTTATTCACATTAAAATCACACATTTAATGTCTTTATGTCCCCTCCTCGGTTTGTCCAAAACTCACCCCAAACGAACAAACAGTAACTGGGACTTTAAAACGTATCACTCTAACAGCCGCTGACTACATGTGCTAAAATCATGCACACTAAGTAGCATTTTCTAAATACCTCCTGCAGTCATCCTGCAGTCATCAGTTTCAGGACGAGAAAAGCGTTTTTGAACTGGTCAGATTTGTTGATGAGATTTATTGAGCCTGATCCGATCCTCTGTTTTACATCAGCTGACATAAAGATGATTCTGTGGCGCTCGCTGTTTCCGTTCTCATTCCAAACTTGTTGAATAGTGTCCTGACTGTCAATAAAATTCACATAATTCAATGCAGTCACATGTTCAGGGCGGAGAGGAGGTTCTTTTAACCGTCTTTGAAAACTCGGTTTTCTTGGTCGACTTTTCTTTTCTTTGCACATTTGGACAGTGACATCCTCGCCATGTTGGCGACGTGACGTTGACAGAAGATGTAGAAGTCTCGCTTTCTCGAGAACATGGACGCCAGCTGTTAGATAACTTGGTATTTTTGAACGGACGCCTGTTATCCAACCCTTGGCCTCTGACACGTGATGAGTTGAACGTCATATGCTTGCACACTGTCAAAACCTTTATTTTCAAAGTAGGAAACCTACGCTTCATTACGTTTTATTATTACATCCCTCGTCCAAGCTGTGAGCTGAGTCTGAGGACATCTGGACTTTACATCTGATTGATTTGAATAACTTTAAAGTACTTAAAGTGTGCACTGTGCAGATGTATATTTTAGGAAAATAAAGGTATCAGATCAGGACTCTTTATCAGCAGATACTCAGATAATTCATTCAGGTAATCTATATTTAAAAACAGTAGTTGTAATCAGATTACCCCCAGTTTAAACTTTAACTGCAACAGAATTCAGTTACTCTGATTTTATATTATAAATACGTTATTAAGTTAATTGTATTCTGCATTCAGCAGGTTAGAAAACACTCGTCAGTTTCTCAACATTGTGGAAGAAAATAGGATGTGAGATCAGATTTATTTCTCTGAAAGCATGCACCTCACACACACACACACACACACACACACACACACACACCTGAACACAGTCTCTATTCCCTTGGTGTGTGTCCATTTTCAGTTATTCCTGCACAGCCCGCTGGCTGCACACAGACCTCCTGCTGCAGGTTAGAAAACACATCATCAGGACCTCGGGGAGCTGATGTTGTTTCTATTAGTGTGCAGTGTGTTGACACAGAGGGACGCCGGTCCAGAGACGAGGACGAGCACTGTCTCCGCACTGAGCTGTGTCCCTCCACACAGCTCAGATGAACACGTGTTGATTTACAGACGCTGCAGACAGCAGAATCAACAACATTAACCCCTTAGGGCCCGCTTAAATATCACACACACTCTCTGCGCACAAAATGTGCTTTTCAAAATCAAGCTTCAAAAAATAATATACATTCCTATGATTTTCTACCTTGGTAGAAGGTAAGGTGATATTTCAGGTGATTGTTGAAAGCCATATTTGTCCAAACTGCAGTGGAAACCCTTTTTAGTCTTTTCTAGGTCACATGACGCTGTGAGGTCACATGATGCTGTGAGGTCACATGACATTGTGACAGGAACTGGCTCCCTCATGGTGCAGCAGGAGCTACAAGGGCTGTTATTGCGTCACATAACTCTGAGAAAGTTTTTAACCCACAATTCCTCTGTGAAATCGTGGACTACATCTCCCAGAAATCCCTCATACGTGTCCGCTCCCACGTACAAGGGGCTCATCTTTCCATCACGGCTCCATAACACGCCTACGTGACCTCGGATTGGAAATAATGACGGCTAAAAATGATGTTGGCTGCAATAGAAATAAAGCTGCTGATGTTTTAAACATCTGTCGTCATGGTTACTGGGATGTTATCACCAGAGGAGAATTCGCACAACATCACTCAGTGGAAACACAGTCAGCTTTCATCACATTTACTGAATATCGCTTCAATTTTGTGCAAATCTGCGATGGAACGAATAAAAGAGTTTTCAACAACTGTGAATCACAGACAGACACTGAGGATACAGGTGTACATGTGCACAGATATGAGGCTGATTGGACCAGTAGTTTGCAGCTGTGGACAGATGGACACACACAAGACCAGATGCATGGTCCTCCACCAGCTAGATTAAAAAGCATACATAATATGAGCAGAAAGTACATTTACCCCTAAAATTTCTGCTTACAAATTCACCAGGATTAAGAAAGTGAAGTCGTTCAAACCTCCAGATGTCCCTCCTTAACATGTCTCCCCCTGAATATCGAAACAGAAAATACGCTACGCCTTTGTGCTGTTTTATCATCCTGTGCACCAGTAATTTGCTCCATCAGTTATGTTCTAAAGTAAAAAAACGCTCATTTATCCTGCTGATATTTTTCACTCTTGAACAGAATTATTCATTCTGCAGCACTTAAACGCAAACTGTTGAAATCATTTTTATCAGAGAATAAATAAAAAGGTCACATCTATTCAGCCAGTGCTGATGCTAATGCAAGCACGTGCACACACACACACACACACACACGCACACACACACACAGCTCATACATGTTGGTAATTCTCGGCTGCAGCTCCTGGGAGAGAATAATGAATGAACATCCTGCAGCAGATAAATATTTCCCACATTCACCGCCAGATAAACTGCAGTCCTGAATCCCTCCTGAACTCAAACGCATTATCACCCGCACTCTCAAACTGCCACGGTGTGTGTGAGCATGTGTGCATGACAATGTGGACACACACATACAGCACACACAGCCCTGTGTGCACACACGTCAGGAGGATTTACAGTCACACGACGCCTGAGAAGGATTTTTTTTATTTATTTGTCACACGATGAAATGAAATGTGACAAGCATCACAAGACTGTGAAAAAGATGCCACAATCAATGTGCAACGTAAAGATAACAACAACAAAATACAAACAGAATATCCAGTAAATAACAGAGCCAGTACTAAAGCTGCAGTGTTGCGAATTTTTAATATGCTATAGTCTGTTTTCTTTAGTGCAACATAAATAAAAATCATATTAAATCATGTTTCTGTTACCTTAGAATGAGCCGCTCTCACCTCGTCACGTTGCCGCTTTGTCAGTGGACTTCGGCGTCTACGTATTACGCTCAAGTATCCGCATCGTGCCGCTATCGTGATGTCAACACAAACATGGTGACATGGTTATATTTAGGCAACATCAGCACACGGCAACCAACAGCGGGACATCAATGAACGCTGGCACGGATGGTCAGAAGAAACACGTCTACTTTAGACAGGAAGCTAATGCCAGACTCCTGCGTGAAAGTCCGGGGTTGGATCCATCCACCGCCCCGTGAGGACCGATTTTTAATTACGTTGTTACTGGCAGCAGTTCAACCTGACGCCATCCAGTGGTGCATCACGCTGCCACAGCAGGAGCCTTTTACTTTGTCAATAAAAAACAAATCTTGGTTTGTGATATCGGCAGAAATCAGCACGCTGGCCGATTTCGTTATTTCATTTTAAAGCCAATGAGGTGCCGTAATTATCGATCACACCGACATACAGCCCCTTTTTTCTTAATCTGAACCAGTTTAACTACAATATTCACTGACGAAAGCGTGACGGATGTTTTCCTGTCTCCACAGCGGCGATAGCCTTCACATTCTTGTGAACACGATATCTCGAGAACTCCTTGAGGGAATTTGGCACTAACGTTCACTTGGGGCTCAATGATGAGCTGATATGATTTTGGTTGTCAAAGCTCAAAGTCACTATGACCGTGCATCCATCTGATTTTTGCAAATGCAATATTTGAAGATGGCACTGAGGGAGTTTCTTCATGTTTGGCACAAACAGACAGAATCTGGTGGAAAGTCAAGGTCATGTGGTGACCTCATGAAATGTTTTTGGCTGAAGAACTTCGGGTGTCCACCATGAAACCGCGCTGACTGTAGAGATCTTCTGCGTCGTCCGTGTTTTCACTGACACGGACAGAAACTCACAGAAATGTGACTGCTGCACGTTGGCGTTATCGGGCGTCGAGTTTCTGCTCCTCCTGGATCAGAGTTATGCTCAATTATTGAAGCTCTTATTTTGTTGCTGCATTAACGAGCTCCAGTCACAAACATGGAAACACTAATGTCTCTTCCGTGAACCCCGCAGGATGTGAACCCGTCTCGAGTGTGTGTGGCGCAGCTGCTGGAGACGTTGATGGACGAGCAGAGGACAGACGGGGACATTATTGTTTGGGGACGTGTTTGAAGCAGCTCATTTCTGTTTGTTCGCTTCATCTCAATCGCTCCTCCGCCCATCGATCCCGCTCTCCCTATGGACCACAATCTCCTCGGCCTGATGGAGTCAGGAGGGGCCCACCTGTGGCCCCGGCGCTACGCCGCGCTCCCCCCTCCGCCGGTTTATGATTCCACTTCCATTTCCGTCCTCTGTTTACTCTCAGACACCCACAGCGTTTGGTTTTAATAATGCTGTCCTCTTTCTTATTCTGCTCTCTCCTCTAAACACTTGTTTTCTTTCATCTCCTCTTTGTTTCCTCCTCTTCCTCTCGCCTCCTCCCCGCTCCGTGCGGCGTCAACCACGCGGGAAACTTTCATCTTCAAACGTGCGTGTCGGTGTTTCCTCGTGCTCTCCATCGTCTCAGCGTCCTGCAGAGACTCTTTTCAACGATAAATTACCCAGCAGGTGTGTGGGCACCAATACACACAGCACAGCTTTATTGTGTGTGTGTGTGTGTGTGTGTGTGTGTGTGTGTGATGCAGGAGGGCGTTGACGTGTCTGATCCTGTACTGCCCCCCTGAGGACAACAGCTGTCACAACAATTTCTGGGACACAAATCAAGACAAATTCAGATCTTTTCAGTGAAAGTACCAAAAAAACGTGAAAATCCAAACTTTTTCAGCCAAAACCTGAAACCTGCTGACAGGTGAAGTGAAAATTGATCATCTTTACCTGCTGAGCCATCAGAGCTCTGAAACATTAGTTTGTCAGTGTGAAGATGTTTCAGTTTTGTGAACTTCTCTGCAGCTACAGGTCCTGTCGACACATAAACACATATTTTTGAAAACAGATTTATTTCAGTTTTAGAAAATATCTAGAACTCAAAAAATGACTTGTGTTAGCCGTCTTCGGCAGCTTTTCCACATCACAAAGATCAGCGTTGGTTCCTCTGATTTAAGGACGCAGGAGCTCGCTCAGATCTACAGGTGATGCTCTGGACGTGGACGGTGATCCAGTCTCACCATCTGCTGGTTTGACTTCACCTGAAGATCCAAAACTGGTGGACTTTAAACTGCAGACGCTGAGGTGGAGCAAAAACACTGAAAGCAGCAGACGGTTTTTTATTCAATTTTTTATGTATTTATTTATTTCATTTAGTGATGCAAGACTAAACAGGTGAGAGCAGGCAGGACTGAGCTGTGTCCGTATTGACCTGCAGGGCTCAGTCTCATCTTCTGTCTCTCTGGTTTGTCCTCAGTGGTGGAGACGGTCCCGTGGGGACGGTCCGGTGGGGACGGTCTGTGGAGACGGTCTGGTGGGGAAGGACGCTGACTGCTGCTGCTGGAGCTTTGGGTTGAAGTCCCGCTGCAGGTAGGTCACGCAGGTGTGCGTGTGGTGACTGTGAGTTGGTACAGCTCAACAAAACACCTAAAATTGTTGTATCAGCGTCAGTTTTAACTTCCAAATGTCCGCCATCAGCCACAGCGGAGGAAACGGAGGGCTGGTGAGTCCGTGTTTGAGTTAACGCGCTCAGTGGACGTTTTATCTGCTTTTGTTCTCACTTTACATTTAGTGCAGCGTTTGAGTCTGCAGGCTGTGACCCTGCAGCTCATCGGTATTATATGTTCTCTGATTCGCAGAGAAAGCGGGAGCTCGCAGTCACATCAGAGAGCAGATTTCCTCTCAGACGCAGGCTGAGAGCAGAGGAGAGACTCTCTGAGATGATGAAATGTTAAACACAGCTGAGCGCTGCGATGCTGCGGCGCATCAGGAAGACATCAACAAAAGGTCAGCGGTAAGTGGACCACTTTACAACTGCAGAGAAAAGGCCAGACGGCTTTTCAGCCCGCCACGGATCAGATGAGCTCACAGCGCCAGAGGACATGCCGCCCTCAAACATGCCTGAAAACCACAAATACACTGAATTTGTGCTTTTGAATCTGACTCTGTCATCAGGAGCTGAAAAACATCAACACCAGCTGTTTTTAGGGACCCATCACGGTGTTTCTAGCAGGGTTTGAGACATCAAACAGCGATTTTAGAGACTCGTCCCCGTGTGTCCCACAGAGTTAAAAAGCCCAACTACGGACACTTTTTCTTCAGTTTTTCAGTCCCAAAAAGTGGATGTTTTCTAGCAACCGTACTCTTCAAGAGCAGCGGCCAGGTCGAACTCTGGTGAAATTCTTGAAAACAACAAAATATTTTATATAAATAAAAGCATACAAAATGTATGTTGTATTTATGAACTTGTGCAAAGACAAGAAAAGGTCTCTGAAAGACACCCAGCTGCCAGAAGCACAACAACAGGTCACCAGAAATCAGCGTTTGGTGTCTAAAGAGCTGCAGGAAAAAGCCACAGGTCACTAAAAAACACTAATTATTTTATTCATTATAATTATAATTATATTTTCATGAATGTTTGAAACTAAAATGATTTTTATTGAATTAATCTGTGCAGGTGAACAAAGCCGTCAAAATTGGACAACACTGCGATCAAAGCACGTTTTTATTGCCGCAGGGACGTTTCGGGCCCGCGTGTACTATGACAGTAACACAGAAATTCTCACAGGTGTGATTCATTATGTCTATTTGCCCACAAATGCAACAACATCAGCGCATCCCAGCAGAGGGAGCCAAACATTTTTAAAGAGATTTTTAGAAGAGGCCGAATCACAGTGATATTATAGAAAAAATCAATAAAAGATCAATAAAAATGCAACAAAGACGCAGAAGCTAATAACAATAATAGCGATAATGATCATATAGGTAGTAATAATGATAATTATAACCAAATAGTGTTAAAAAAAAGTATATATATACTCATACATACAAATACATACATAACTAGGACAAAAATAATAATG